>NW_028291139.1:300000-536452 GCF_041222555.1 Hakea prostrata
CGATAATTGAGTATTTGGGAGATGACAAATTACTTGAGGATCCGAAAGAGGCAAGATTGATAAAGATACGATCGGCGAGATTTGTCATTCAGAATGGAAGACTATACAAAAGATCTTATTCTGGACCCCTTATGAGATGTATAGGTCCCGAAGGAGCAAAATCAGCTTTGGCTGAGGTTCATGAAGGAATTTGTGGAGCTCACATGGGTGGATGAGCCCTAGCACACAAAATTCTAAGACTTGGGTTATATTGGCCTAAGATCCAAGAGGCTGCTATGGAGTATGTTCGTCGATGTAGAAACTGTCAAATTCATGCTACAGTATCGAAGCGCCCAACGGAAACCATGACTTCAATTCTAGATCCCATTCCCTTTGCGATGTGGGGAATTGATATCATGGGCAAATTCACCAAGGCGTCAAGCGGACGGGAATATCTGATAGTAGCAATTGATTACTTCACGAAATGGGTTGAAGCAAGCGCCCTGGCAACAATTAATGAGAAAAAAGTGGAGAAATTCGTGCTTGAGTCGATCATATATCGTTTTGGGATTCCAAAGATTATCGTCATTGACCATGGTACTCAGTTCGACTGTCCGCAATTTGAGCAATTTTGTGGAACATATATGATCGAGCATCGTATGTCCTCAGTGGCATACCCCCAGAGCAATGGACAAGTAGAAGTTACTAACCGAACGCTACTGGAAGGGATAAAGAGAAGACTCGAAGCTGACAAGGCTTTATGGGTCGAAGAATTTCATAATGTACTGTGGGCCTATAGAACTATGGTTCGAACACCCACAGGAGAAACTCCATTCAAGTTAGCATATGGGTCTGAAGCATTGGCCCCGGTGGAGATAATGGCGGGGACATTATGGGATCGAGAGTTCGAGGAAAAAGCGAACGAGCAAGGACTGCTCGATAGTCTTGATCTGTTGGGCGAAGTTCGGGCAAAGGTAATAGCACAAACTCAACATTATCAAAGAAGGATAGCGTCTCATTATAATACCCGAGTGAAGAATCGTCGATACTTAGCCGGAGATTTGGTGTTGAGAAACACCTTAGCTTCCGACCCACGTCACCAAAGAAAATTGGACCTTTCCTGGGAAGGACCTTATATGGTTATAAAACCAGTCAGTTTAGGAGCTTACAGGCTGAAGAACATCAACACCCAGAAAGAGTTGGATCGTTCGTGGAATGCCAGGCATCTAAAAAATTTTATCCTTGAGGATGATTTCAATTTTGTTCGTGATGTAAACATTTTCAACTCAATCAATGCAATTATTGGCTTTCAACAAATTATCTTTTGATTGGGGGGCATCATACACCACATTCAAGAACAAGATTCAACTATAAGGCATCGGATGAAAATCCGTGTGGGTCCTTCAACACTTATGGAATTTTTTCGGAATTTCTTAAGTCAAGGCATCGGATGAAAATCCGAGTGAGTTCCTTCCGCAAGGCATCGGTGTGAAACCCAAGTTCCTTCAAGACTTATTGAATTTTTGAATTATCCTTAAGTTAAGGCATTGGTTTAAAACCCGAGTGAGTTCCTTCTACAAGGCATCGGTTTAAAACCCAAGTGAGTTCCTTCTCAGACTTATTGTATTTCTCCGGAAATCCTTAAGTAAAGGCATCGGTTTAAAACCCGAGTGAGTTCCTTCTACAAGGCATCGGTTTAAAACCCGAGTGAGTTCCTCCTCAGACTTATTGTATTTCTCCGGAAATCTTTAAGTAAAGGCATTGTTCTAAACAACTAAGACCTAGTGCAACAGCGATTCAAATGACTAGCAAAGTTCAAGATGAAGTTAACTTCTTATTTCTTCAAAAGACCAAAAGAGGCCAGTCTCAATATCAAAACATAAGATTACAAGAGCTGGATACAATCTTCGGTCAAAAAAGAAAGTCATCATCGATGATCATTAAGAAGTCATACAAGATCGGCACAACTTTGATGGAGCAAACACATGAGTCAACCATTAGTATGGATTCAAGGAAAAGAAGAGGTGAAATGAGGATTACAAAAAACATTTCAGTATAAAATCCTCTGCAATTTCATACTCTTTGTCCAGCTTGTCCAGGATAAGTATGGTCCTCGACCAAACTTGCATTCAAGGCGAGCTCGTCATAATTGAATCCTTCCAAGGGAGAATAAACAGGAGAATCTTCCAGATAATGCATAATATTTGGATCGGAAGGCGAAGGATCAATCTTATTTTTGGTCCAGTCAGGCAGAGGAAGGCCCAGGTTGGTAAATACTTTAGGATGGCAAACAACACTGTAGGGAGTCATATCAAAATGAGGATCCTTCCTTAGTATTGATTTCCATACTTCGTTCTCACCATCTCGGTACGCCTGCAAGTTATAAGCATTCAGCATATTAACAAAGGGCTTACTGTGTAAAGAAGACGCAGGCTCTGCGAACATCATTTGGAAGGGATTCGGGCAAAGGAACGACAGCTTGCCTTTGAAGTAACGTTTCATATCCTTTGACTCCTAACTTTCCAACTCCTTGCTCCAGTTGCCAAATCTTCTCCCTGGCATCATCCAAGTCTGACCAAAGACGATCGATGATCGAATTCTTTTCTCCTTCAACCTCCCAAGCTAGTTTCCTAAGGCGAGCAATCTCAGCATCTTTAGCTTCAGAGATTTCCCGAAGCCTTGAAACTTCATTGCTCAACCTATTGAGCCTAGAGGCTGCTTCAACTTGGTTGTGGAAGTTACCAGTAAGACTCCTGCAAACAACTTCCGAGTTAAAAAGGAGCAGAAGAGTAATATTCAAAATCGAAAGATGATGAAGAAAGACTTACATCACCATTGACTTCATAAAGACCTCATCTGGAAGTTTGGAAAGAACTGCGCTCTCAAAAGTCATTCGAGTAGCAGTGCACCATTCCAATGCTCTGTCAAACTCGTTTGACACTAATTCGGGTGAAGGATGAGAAGGATGAGCTACATCAAGAGAAGGATGAGCTACATCACTTGTCACCCGACGACGCTTCCTGGTGGCAAAATCCTCCAACTCCAAAGGAGAGAAGGAGGATGCCAAACAAGCACTAGAATTGGAAATAGGAGCAGCACCTGCTGGAACTGCACCTTCATCAGACGCCAACATAGTTGCCTCAGATGCCCGAAGTGTCTCCTTCAGGGGTGCACGAACGGTCTCTGCAACAGGGGCATCAGCAGCGCCATCAACAGTGGAGTGATCAAGATCTTCCTGGGAAGAACGAGCGATCACTTCAGGAAAAAGAGGCGTAGGGGCGACATCAATAGAAACTGTGGGAATCTTACTCGAAGATTCACCAACAACAGTCGCCTTACGCTTGGAAGATTCACTAGCTGAAACCACCTCACTGGCCCCAACCACCACCGACGGAATGATTTTCTTACAAGATTTCGCTCTGATAAAGTTTGGGTCGATCCTGGGAGCCACTGTATAAACAGAAAAGCCGTATCAGTACAGAAATCCAACAACAAAAGAAAATGGGGAAAACCCTAGTTCTCTATCAGTTATGAAAAACCGATTAAATAAACCCCAAGTATTACTACTCGTGCGGTTTACTCGGGGAAAGGGAAAGAGATGAGTAATCAAAAAGCTCACTTGTTCGAAGAGTGATAGAGTTATTGTTGAAGTACGAAGAATACGGAAGCAAGCGGAAGGACGGAATGTTGCTTTTGCAAAGGGGGGGGGGGGGGGGGGGGGGCGGGGGGGGGAAAAAAAAGGGGGGGGGGGGGGGAAGATACCGGAAGGAAACGTGTGGACTTTGCAGTAAATGAAAGAGTGGGGAAGATTAATGCATCTTTCCAAAACGTATCTTCATAATATCTTTACAATATTACCATTCGTCGAAGAATGTGAAGTTAAGTGATAAGTTTTATCATTTATATTTTGATATTCAAGACAAGATTTCGATAGGAGACGAGGAAATAGTAAGGCCAACATGAAAGAAGTGTCTATTCATTAGCAAGGAGGTCAATCTTTACAAAAAAAAAAAAAGAAAAAAAAAAAAGATAACTCCTAAAGCCTCTTCTTCATTGTTGCCCGAGGAGCCTTGGACGGGGGACTTTTCTCGGGATCCTCGGAAGAGCCTTCCTCAAGATTGACGTTGTCGAGTCCTCTTTAGCAGCAGCTTGTGACTCGGCTTGTGACCTTTCCTCCGGAAGTGTCGGCTCGTTAGCAAGATATGCCTCATATTGTGGGTCAGCTGGAAAAGGATCATCTTCTTCCCAGGCCCCGTGCAGGAGATCCATGCCTAATCTCCCGAAGACCTCTTTGTGGCACACCTCATGAAAGGGAGCAGTATCGAAGGAAGGGATTGATGAGATAATTCTTTCCCAAACGTCATTCTGCCCCAAGCGATAAGCTTGGATGTTGTAGGCACCCAGTAGTTGGGAGAAAGGTACGTTGTTCGGGTACTTCGAACACAATCCTTCCGAAGCTCCGGCTTGATGTGCTCGGGCTTGTTACGAACCGCCCACTTCAAATATCTTTTGTTCTCCGCACTGCCGAAATTCGGTCTGCCACCGAACAACGTGGCGGCTTCTTTATGCTTCTTGGCCTCGCGCTCGGCAAGGCAAAAAGACGAGCCATTGAAGGGTGAGGGCCTCCTTGAGGGAGTTAACCTCTTCTTCGTGCTTTCTTTGCGAGATCCTCGGCAGCTACCGTAGCCGGTCTATCTCGAATTGGCTTTGGCCAAATTCTCTTCACAAGTTTGCGGCAAGGAGCCGTTGCGACCAACCCGACTCAATGCTTCCATGTGCTGATAGAAGCTCAACACAGCATTCCTGGGAAGGCAGAAATTATCAGAAGAAGTCATAAGAAATTATGAAAAAATAAGTAAGCAAGAAGACCAGTACCTTGTGGACTGACTAACAAGGGCAACGTCGTCCGGGGTTTCAAATTCCAGGCGATCGGAAGGTATAAGGCGAGGGAGCTCCACTCACAACCTTACTCGGGATCTTGTGTCACCCTATCTATCAACTTCGGGGTCCACTGGGGGTGAAGACCTCCTCACAATCAGCAAAATTTTTGGATTTTTTATGAGAGGAAGCATCAAGCTGTATCATGCCTCCTTTTGGTTCGGGCGGAGGAGGAGATATTAGATCTCTCCACCATCGGCTTCTTCCCTTTACCCGAAGCATCAGCCACGGGCCTGATATTCCTGATACCCCTGTAAGAGGGGTCAGGAGAGGGAACAGAAGCCTCTTGATCAATGGTCAAGGCTCTAGGCGATAGTCGCTCGGCTGTCACAACGGCCCTAGCGGCCTTCACTCGGGAGGTTCTCGGGGTTCATTCTTGGAGGCATTGCAAAGAAGAGCAAGAGTCGGAATTAAAGACGTATCACTTGATGGAAAATTAAAGGATGATGGTTAGAAGCTCACAATGAGCCAAGCCCCATTCCATGTATCTCTTGATACCATGGAATGGATTTGATCTTCCTGATGGCCGCCTTGTCTTCTTTGGATAAGGGAAGGCCCCAGTTATTGTCAGAAGAATAAGTACACCGCCTCCAGACAGTCGGGAAGTTAAGATCCGATGGAGGCGCTCGACGAAAAAAGTATCGTTCGCACCATCTTTTGTGGTTAGAAGGGCAAGTTCCTTTGACAAGGATGCTGCCCCTCCAATCAAGTTCAGCCTTATTGCGTTTGGGAATGAAAAACCCGACCGGGAGGATGGGAGATAGAAAGAACATGAAAATGCACAAAAAGAGAAAGAGATGGCATAATGCCAAGTTCAAAACACAAAGCCAAGAAGCCGACCGATGAGACACCGGCTATTGGGAAGGAGCATTCCAGGGGCAAATGTCCCGGTGATTCGGAACAGCTGAGAACAAAGGTTAAAAAAAGGAAAGCGAACCCCGCTTTCCGGTGCATCTATGTACGAGAGAAACCTCACCCGAAAGGGTTGGAATCAACCCTCTCATCAGGATGGGGAGCCCTAACCCGATAAGAGGAGGGAAAATCGAAATCTTAGATTGGTTGAAAGGAGGGTTTCCTCCTTGAAAACGGAGGGACGAGGAGCCGGGTCCGCCATTAGACCCGGAAGTTTGAGGCTGCCTTGGAAGACTCGGCGAGTTACCCTAGGAGTCTTGGAAGATCCCGGACTCGGGAGGGACGAAGGAGTTTTGGTTTTTCTCTCCAAACTTTTTTTGAGAAACTTGACAAATTCGCGCCGGAGACGGTTAGGGTTTTATTATCACTCTCCGATGTCAAAACCATCGTTACCACTACTATTACTAACCTTGGTACCGAGAAAAACCCTATTATCCACCATTACTTGTTTCGATGGGTACAAAAAGAAAAGACCGGTGAACTTACCTGATTCGGTGAGGCAAAAGCTCGAGAGCAAGAAGGCACGAAACGGGACGAAGGTTCAAATTCCGGACAAGAAGAATGTAACCTACGAAGACAACGAATTGCTTTTAAAACACCCGCACGAGTGTTCGGGAATCTGAACGATCGAGATTGATTCAAAATCGACGATCGAGATTAGAAGACGTTTTGAAAGTTTGAACTGACGAATCCGAAGCAAAGTGTTCGGAAACCGTCGCTTGGGTTACGTGAGCCACGACGGATCAACTACAATGAGACACGTGGCGTTACCCCTCACAACGCTCGAGGAAAAGTGACCACCGCATTAAATGTGATATGACATTTAATGGAACACACAAAGACTATTGCCGACGAAGAACTCAGTTAAAAACCAAGCCCTCGGGATCGACCGAACGCTTGGTATGGGGGGGCTCGTGATATGGAGAAAATATGATCGAACCGGGTTCATACTTGGTTTGATCCTCAACTCAGTCGAGAAAGAAGGAATCGACTCACTCCGAGCTGAACCAAATCCAGTAAGATGGCTTGTCGAGGAAGAAAACTTATTTGGCTGCAAGCACGCCTAATCCAACTTATGGATTAGGTTAATTACCCTAATGATGGCATACTCAAATTGACGGCTGCAGCTAATCATTATCGAAGGGTTAATCATCGCATAACCTGGAGGTTATCTCCAAGAGTCCTCTACTAGTCCAAACTAGTAGAAGTCAATCGCTCAACGGATCTAGCGTTAAGATCCAACGGCTACCCGAAGAAGGCTCAAGTGCATCCACGAAGGAGATTCGAAGGTACACTCTTATAAACCTCAACGCATGCATACGAGGTGAAGGAGACGGAGATTCACATACACAGTGGTAGACGTAAACTATCGGAGGCTTATGATCTAGATCACCTTTCCCAATTCTTCATTCCTTAGCTCTGTGCTTCTAGCGGGAGCCGTTTGTGATTAAGTTCATCAACCGACTTAGCCCGGAGGTGGACTCCCGACCCCATGGTCGGGCCACATCCGACGCTTTTGTTTTGCAGATCATCACGAGGAGATCTAAGGGCTGAGCAGATTTTGGACGCATCATGACTATCAAGAATAGATACTCGCTGCCCGAAATTTATGATCTCTTCGATCGGTTGAAGGGTGCAGTTGTGTTCTCAAAGATTAACTTGAGGTCCGGATATCACCGAGTTGAAAGTGAAGGCTAGTGATATCTTCAAGATAGCTTTCCGAACAAGGTACGGCCATTATGAGTTTAGAGTCATGCCTTTCGGATTGACTAATGCTCTTGCGGTGTTCATGGACCTCATGAACCGAGGTCTTTCACGATGTGCTCGATAAGTTTGTGATCGATGACGATATCCCGATTTATTTGAAGAGTGAAGAGCATGCAAGGCATCTAGATTTCACTTTGCGAAGCGAGAAAAGAAGCTTTATGCTAAGTTTAGCAAGTGTGACTTACGGCTCAAGAGTGTAGTATTCCTCGGCCATGTGGTTTCAGTTGAAGGTATTCGTGTTGATCCTAAAAAATTCAAAGGGGGGGGTGTTAGGGAAAGGGGGGAAGGGGTGTGGAAAAAAGGATGTTTGTTTTGGGGGGGGGTTTCTGAAGATTTTTTGTTTATTTTTTTCTTTGGTGGGTTTTTTGTCTAAGTTATTAAGAAAGAAGGGGAGGTTGGTTGGGTTCGGTTTGTGTGAAAATTTCAAAAAGTTGAAAGGATAGAAGGATTGACAAGTGCCCCGGTTTGACTATACCCGATAGTTCGGTGGTCCTACCGAGTCTATATTGATGCGTCAATGATTGGGTTGGGTTGTGTCCTGATGCAACATGGTAAGGTCATAGCCTATGCTTCTCGAAAATTGAAAGATTATGAGCGGAATTACCCCACTCATGATCTAGAGCTTGTCGCGGTGGTTTTTGCTTTAAAGATTTGGAGGCATTACCTCTACAATGAGAAAATTGCCATTTTCACGGATCATAAGAGTTTGAAGTACTTCTTTACCCAAAAGGAGTTGAACATGAGGCAAAGAAGATGGTTGGAACTAGTTTCTAATTATGATTGTGATATTCAGTATCATCCTGGGAAGGCAAACGTTGTTGTGGATGCTCTTAGTAGGAAGATTCAGAAGAAGACTATGGATTTGAATACTTTGAGTCTACCATTGTTGTCTTCTATTGAAAGTTTTGATTTGGAAGTTGTCCCCCGAGAATTATGATTTTGTTCTTTTTGCCATGACGGCAAGATCTGGTCTTAGAGATAAGATTGTTGCCTCGGAGAGTTCTAATCAAGAACTTAAGGATAAAGTGGAGAAGATTTCTTCGAATCCTGAGTTGGATCCCCGACATTGGTATATCCATGGATGGTGCTTTATTGTTTAGAGGTAGATTGTGTGTGCCGGAAAATGAGGAAGTTAAGAAGGAAATATTGAAGGAAGCACACCAATCGATCTTTACGATACACCCCGGAAGCACCAAGTTGTACAAGGACTTGAAGGAACATTTTTGGTGGATTCGTTTGAAGGCCGATGTTGATGATTTTGTTGCCAAGTGTGAGACTTGCCCAGCGTGTGAAGGCCGTTCATCAACCTCCATCTGGATTACTTCAACCCCTTCCTCTTCCTAGTTTGAAGTGGGAAGATATCTCTATGGACTTTGTGACTAGCTTGCCTCGGACAAGTAAAGGCAATGACACTTGTGTGGGTGATTCTTGATAGGTTGACCAAATCAGCCCATTCCATTCCTATGAAGATCACTCATACTCCGGATAATCTAGCTAGGCTTTATGTGGACAATGTGGTTTGTCTACCTGGTGTGCCAATGAGTATTGTTTCGGATCGTTATCCTATGTTTACCTCAAGGTTTTGGAGCAGTCTGCGAGAAGGCCTTGGGAACCCAATTGAATTTGAGTACAACTCATCATCCACGGTCTAATGGACAATGCGGCGGACAATTCAGACCTTGGAAGACATGCTCGGATCTTGTGTGGTGGATATGGGTGGAATGGGATGAACACTTAGCTTTGGTTGGGTTTTCCTACAATAACAGGTTATCAAGCAACAATAGGCATGGCTCCGTTTAAGGCTTTGTATGGTAATACTTGTAGGACACCATTGTTTGGATTGAGACTGGTGAAAGAAAGGTCTTAGGTCCTGAGATGATCGAAGCTCCAAGTGCGATGGTCAATATGATCAAAGAAAGGATTAAGTCTGCCCGGTCAAGACAAAATCTTATCGCGATAAGAGAAGGACCGATCTAGAATTTCTAGTTGGGAGAAAGTTTTCTTGAAGGTTTCACCAATGAAGGGTGTGATGAGATTCAATGTTAAAGGAAAGCTTAGCCCTCGTTTCATTGGACCTTTTGAGATTTTGGAGAAGGTTGGACCTATTGCTTATCGATTGGCATTAACTCCGTCTATTGCTATTGTGCATAATGTGTTTCATGTTTTGATGCTCCAAAAAATATATAGAGAATCCGGAACACATTCTACAGCAAGCACTGAAGGACTTAGTGCTGATCTCACCTATGATGAAGAGCCGGCCGAAATTTTGGATAAGAAGGACAAGCATTGCGGAATCGCACCATCCCTTTCATAAAGATTCGTTGGAAGAACCATACCCACGGGGCGACTTCTTGGGGGGGGGGAAGAAAATATGGAGGAGTTTTTTTTTCTTTTTTTTGGGAGGGGTGGTGTTTAATTTTGGTTGGTGGGATGTTTTTATTTGAGGGTGTGAGTAAGCTTGGCTAAATTTTTGTTTGTATATTTTTGTAGGTGTGGGGCGAAAGTGGGTTTGTGTTTTGGGATTTAAGAATGGTGGTTTGGTTGTGGTTTAGGTGTTTGTGTTGTTTTTTAGGGTGCTTTTATGGAGAGCTGTTGTTTGGTGAAGTTGGGTGGGTAGGTGGAGGTGAAGAGCTTTTTTGGTTTATGAATTTCTCGGTACTAAGCGATTGGGCGGGGAGGGGGATGAGGGGCGGAGCATTTAAAAAAAAAATCATAAAAAAAAAAAAAAAAAATGGGAAGAAAAATAATAAATACGAAAAAAAAAATAGATTCTAAAAAAAAAGGAAAAATAAATAAAAAGGGATAATATAAATAAAGTGAAGCAAAAATCCCTTTCATCCGGTGGAAAGTGCTCGAAAGAATAAACTAGATAAAAGCTAATCCGGTAGCAAGTACATTGGGTAACTAAATTATTCTCCACTTTGTAGGCGACATCCTTGTAGGTGTAGATCTCATAAATAGCACAAAAGGGCCTTCCACTCAATGGTCGGACTCAAACATCGTACGGAGCCTACACCCGTGGGATCTTCGGAGTAATTGTGTGTACCGCAATCACCTTCTGGAGATATGTCTCTTACCATCCTTCCTCATGGGGACCGTCATAGTATTCCGTACTGCGGGTTAGTCTAACAACATTGTACAATAAAGGAATGAGTTTCAAAGAAACTTCGTTAAAGCGATTAAAATCCATAATAACATAAATGGCGGAATTCCGAACTAACATAAATGCAATATGATATGGGACAAACAATGAATGAATGATTCTAACTCTATGTATGCTGGTCTCTTTAGCGAGACCTGCTTTCGTCATGCTACTTTACTCTTTAGGAAAGTCCACTCACATCCCCTCAACCATTTAAGATATCTTGGATTCTCTCCGGACCATTTCACGGATCTTGGGCGGCCGATTGGTAATGGGTCCTTCATCCCTCGGGACAAACCTTGGCAGGGGGTTAAGTCAACACACTCTCTCCAACCATTTGGTATGAATCTTTGGCGCATGTCGGGGGGTAAACCTAGCCAAATGCAAGTCTTCTACTTGGTTACATCAAGTCAGATCCAGATACTTCCATTCCTCGTCACTGCGATCCTTTCAGTATCCTTCACACTAGAGTCCTCACCAACTGGGACTACGGACTCATCAACCCTTTGGTCATCCACATATGGTAAGCGGGAAGCTCTCACGTCCTACATACGGGTTGGTTACCGGTCTTAGCGCCCGTGAGCCCAAGTCTAACCATATGCAACCCTACCAATAAATGGCCCCCACAATGTGATTCTGTCCTCTCACCGGGTTGGTTACCGGTCTTGAGCGCCCATGAATCCCCATTGCTACCACGGGTCGTTAGGTCTAATACCCCCTCCGATTAGGGTCGACATAACAGGACATCCTAGCCAAACACTACTAGACAATCCTATATGTCATCCAACGAGTTTAGGAAGGTGTCCGGAGGGCATCTCCGGAAACATCCCATAATATTCCCGTAGTAGTCCAAGGACAGAAGTGTCAAAGGACACCTCTCCTTTCCAAACCATACGTAGCATACACATGCATCAATTCATATCATCACATATATGGTAACTCCATATATGGAAAGAAATCAATATTTACAATCATTTGTATAACATTGGTAAGTAAATCATACATGAATCAATTCAATATGAATAAGTAATGCTCTTTGTAATCAAAGTTATGCAGCATTGGTATATCATTGTAAGAATCTAATTTAGGAAACATATTAATGATATTCAAATATAGAAACTAGATTCATACTATCTATGTAATTAAGAAATAACCATCCTTACCTTTTATAACTGCTTAAAGAATCCTAAGAAATCAAGTAAGATCTTGGCAAACTTGAGAAGAAGGTCCTAAACAAGTATATACAACATATTAGGAAAGATCCCTAACAGAAAATATATCAAAACATCAAAAACAGACCAATGTGGAGTTTATGTACTCATTGGTGAGTGGATTGATCGAGTGGTCGATCGACCAATCGTCGACCAATCGTGACGATAACCTATAAAATCAGAGTTTTGAGATATGAAATCCAATTTGGTGGTTCAAAAGGGTGCTAATCAAGGGGTAGACTACATCAGTAGTATTCTAGCATATAGGGGACCTCAAAACACTAATCAAATCAAGGTATCAAGATCCAAATTAGGAAACAAAAAGTTACCATAATTAACTCAAACATGGATCTTGATGAATTTTGAAATAGAAAACAAAGACAAGAACAATAGGAGGATGGATCATTGCTTTCGGTAATGAAAACATGAAAACATGCATAGGTCTTCATGGAATAAGGCTTAGAAGCATAAAATCTAAATAAGGAAATAAAACCTACCATATATGTAACTATCATGCATCATGAAGAACACATAGTAAGGTGAAGAGAACAACTAGAATTCTATGGATTATGGATCATGGAAAGAAAACACAACCATTAACCACTAACATGATCAATGAAGAAGATCCAAAGAGATCAGAATTCAGATTAGGAAGTTCCGAGAGATTAAATCATGGTTTGATCATGATTCCTTCAAAAGCTTGCAATGATCATGGTTAAGATCATGTTCTGCTTAAATCCTTAGGATGATCATGAGAACATGTTGAGAGATGTTTCTTTAGAGGATGCAGCATCTCTTCTCCGCTCTCAACTCAAAAGGAAAGAAAACAAGATGGAGGAGAAGAGAGAGTGACACCTTTGGACCATGCAAAAAGAAGAGTTCCGACAAGATCCAAGAGAAAGCACCAAGGATGCCAAGAGAGATGACTTGGGAGGGTCTTTGGTTCGTTCGAGAGGGTTTGGGAGGCAGCAAATCGAAGTGGACTCGGGGTTAGACTTAGATAGAGCAGAATCAACCTAATTGCCAAAGAAACTGACACCATTGGTCGAGTGGATTGGTGCGGTAGCCCGGTGCGACCAATCGATCGACCAATGCGGGCAATGACCATGAGGGAATTGAAGGCGAGATCAAATCCAAACCTAAGAGGTTTTGCACACAGTCAGTGACTCACCTAGTAGGTAGAAATGAGAAAAAAAAAAAATAATTAATTATGGGATTTTTGTTTATAATAAAAAAATAAAAAAAGGCCCAATAACAAGGTCCGGGTAAGGTTAGGGGGGGAATATAGATTAGAAATAAGATTGGAAATAAGAAATAGGAAAATAAATGTGAAAAAAGTTTTTTAGATAAAAGAAGGGGTGGGGGGGGTTGCTAGTTGGTAGGGCCCCGGTCGGGTAATAATAGATGAAGAATATCGAGAGAATAAACCTGGGCGATAATGTTGGTCGATAGATGGGTGTATTGTATCAACCAATAGTATCAAATAATTATGTTTACGCAGAATTTTCCAGAATAGTCACAACTGGGTGTGGCTTGAAGGCTATCTGAGTCAAATTGCATGGGAGTTCTACGGTACTCGAGAGGTCTAGTCCAGGAGTACCTCGGATTGTGTGCACCGGGAGTCCGTTTGATATCTCAACTTCTCACATTCTTCATGGTGTAGATTCTACTTAACACGATAATGTACTCTGGGAAGAGCAGCCACACAATATCCAGGCCAGGTCAGGCACCACGTCATAACTAAAGGGGCCATAGTCCCTCTACCCATCACTTCAGTCTTGAAGGTCTTAGACCTACAAACACAAAATTAGTGGGGTCAAGGTAGGTAAAAGTGGTTCTGAGGGACCAAGTCATTAGTATCCTCGTATTGTCGCCTCTGACATCGTGTGATCAAGAGCTGCCGACGCCACCACTCCTAGTCCAACGTAAAGCTGTCCCGACTCACCTCCAATAGCTGGAGTTCGGTGTCTAGTTGGTCTAGAGTGGTGGGAAGTTAATACCTCCACCGGCCACCATCTTCTCGTGTACTTCAGAAATTGACTCCCTATGGTATCTGATTATTTCTCCACGGAGTAACGCTACTTCTCGGTGGGCCCCTTTAAACATTCTTGCTGATCTAGCTCCATACTCTAGCGCTCCACGGATAAGCTTGGAATGTCCGTCAAAATACCTTGAGCCCTTAGTCTCATGCAGGGTGACCTGCCAAAAATGATGTAGGTGTGGCCCAACCCGTGGGTCGAGAGTCCACCTCAGAGAGCTAGTCGGTTGATGAACCTAAGGCGAGCAATCTCAGCATCTTTAGCTTCGGAGATTTCCGAAGCCTTGAAACTTCATTGCTCAACCTATTGAGCCTAGAGGCTGCTTCAACTTGGTTGTGGAAGTTACCAGTAAGACTCCTGCAAACAACTTCCGAGTTAAAAAGGAGCAGAAGAGTAATATTCAAAATCGAAAGATGATGAAGAAAGACTTACATCACCATTGACTTCATAAAGACCTCATCTGGAAGTTTGGAAAGAACTGCGCTCTCAAAAGTCATTCGAGTAGCAGTGCACCATTCCAATGCTCTGTCAAACTCGTTTGACACTAATTCGGGTGAAGGATGAGAAGGATGAGCTACATCACTTGTCACCCGACGACGCTTCCTGGTGGCAAAATCCTCCAACTCCAAAGGAGAGAAGGAGGATGCCAAACAAGCACTAGAATTGGAAATAGGAGCAGCACCTGCTGGAACTGCACCTTCATCAGACGCCAACATAGTTGCCTCAGATGCCCGAAGTGTCTCCTTCAGGGGTGCACGAACGGTCTCTGCAACAGGGGCATCAGCAGCGCCATCAACAGTGGAGTGATCAAGATCTTCCTGGGAAGAACGAGCGATCACTTCAGGAAAAAGAGGCGTAGGGGCGACATCAATAGAAACTGTGGGAATCTTACTCGAAGATTCACCAACAACAGTCGCCTTACGCTTGGAGGATTCACTAGCTGAAACCACCTCACTGGCCCCAACCACCACCGACGGAATGATTTTCTTACAAGATTTCGCTCTGATAAAGTTTGGGTCGATCCTGGGAGCCACTGTATAAACAGAAAAGCCGTATCAGTACAGAAATCCAACAACAAAAGAAAATGGGGAAAACCCTAGTTCTCTATCAGTTATGAAAAACCGATTAAATAAACCCCAAGTATTACTACTGTGCAGTTTACTCAAGGGGAAAGGGAAAGAGATGAGTAATCAAAAAGCTCACTTGTTCAGAAGCTGATAGAGTTATTGTTGAAGTACGAAGAATACGGAAGCAAGCAGAAGGACGGAATGTTGCTTTTGCAAATCTAACTTGCAGATAGCAGGATAGATGGAGAGTACCCACGAAGGCTTTAAATAGCCTCAGGTATTGAGACGATGCTTGAGAGCTAAAGACAACCAATGGCCCAGATTGAAAAGACGCTTCGAAATCCACAACAAGCAAGATCAACGGTCAGAGGGAGGCCACATGGAAACATGTGGAAGCGAGCACCCGATGCAAGAATACCTCCAATCGTCGCACCGCCATTGTGATAATGGATGTATTACCGATTTATTGGAAACAGTGAATGGTATACCAAAGCAAGGAAACGTTTGGACTTCGCAGATACCAGAAGGGAAACGTGTGGACTTTGCAGTAAATGAAAGAGTGGGGAAGATTAATGCATCTTTCCAAAACGTATCTTCATAATATCTTTACAATATTACCATTCGTCGAAGAATGTGAAGTTAAGTGATAAGTTTTATCATTTATATTTTGATATTCAAGACAAGATTTCGATAGGAGACGAGGAAATAGTAAGGCCAACATGAAAGAAGTGTCTATTCATTAGCAAGGAGGTCAATCTTTACAACAAAAAAAAAAAAAAAAAAAAAAGATAACTCCCTAAGCCTCTTCTTCATTGTTGCCCGAGGAGCCTTGGACAGGGGGACTTTTCTCAGGATCCTCAGAAGAGCCTTCCTCAAGATTGACGTTGTCAGAGTCCTCTTTAGCAGCAGCTTGTGACTCGGCTTGTGACCTTTCCTCTGGAAGTGTCGGCTCGTTAGCAAGATATGCCTCATATTGTGGGTCAGCTGGAAAAGGATCATCTTCTTCCTGAGCCCAGTCTGGGAGATCCATGCCTAATCTCCCGAAGACCTCTTTGTGGCACACCTCATGAAAGGGAGCAGTATCGAAGGAAGGGATTGATGAGATAATTCTTTCCCAAACGTCATTCTGCCCCAAGCGATAAGCTTGGATGTTGTAGGCACCCAGTAGTTGGGAGAAAGGTACGTTGTTCAGGTACTTCCGAACACAATCCTTCCGAAGCTCTGGCTTGATGTGCTCGGGCTTGTTACGAACCGCCCACTTCAAATATCTTTTGTTCTCCGCACACTGAAATTCCAGTCTATCACCGAACAACGTGGCAGCTTCTTTATGCTTCTTGGCCTCGCGCTCGGCAGCAACAGACGAGCCATTGAAGAATTGAGGGCCTCCTTGAGGGAGTTAACCTCTTCTTCGTGCTTTCTTTGCAGATCCTCGGCAGCTACCGTAAGCCAGTCTATCTCAGAATTGGCTTTGGCCAAATTCTCTTCACAAGTTTGCAGCAAGGAGCCGTTGCGACCAACCCGACTCAATGCTTCCATGTGCTGATAGAAGCTCAACACAGCATTCCTGGGAAGGCAGAAATTATCAGAAGAAGTCATAAGAAATTATGAAAAAATAAGTAAGCAAGAAGACCAGTACCTTGTGGACTGACTAACAAGGGCAACGTCGTCCAGGGTTTCAAATTCCAGGCGATCGGAAGGTATAAGACTGAGGGAGCTCCACTCTGCAGCTTACTCAGGATCTTGTGTCACCCTATCTGTCAACTTCAGGGTCCACTGGGGGGTGAAGACCTCCTCACAATCAGCAAAATTTTTGGATTTTTTATGAGAGGAAGCATCAACTGTATCATGCCTCCTTTTGGTTCGGGCGGAGGAGGAGATATTAGATCTCTCCACCATCGGCTTCTTCCCTTTACCCGAAGCATCAGCCACGGGCCTGATATTCCTGATACCCCTGTAAGAGGGGTCAGGAGAGGGAACAGAAGCCTCTTGATCAATGGTCAAGGCTCTAGGCGATCGTCGCTCGGCTGTCACAACGGCCCTAGCGGCCTTCACTCGCGTGGGTTCTCGGGGTTCATTCTTGGAGGCATTGCAAAGAAGAGCAAGAGTCGAATTAAAGACGTATCACTTGCAGTAAAATTAAAGGATGATGGTTAGAAGCTCACAATGAGCCAAGCCCCATTCCATGTATCTCTTGATACCATGGAATGGATTTGATCTTCCTGATGGCCGCCTTGTCTTCTTTGGATAAGGGAAGGCCCCAGTTATTGTCAGAAGAATAAGTACACCGCCACCAGACAGTCGGGAAGTTAAGATCTGATGGAGGCGCTCGACAGAAAAAGTATCGTTCGCACCATCTTTTGTGGTTAGAAGGGCAAGTTCCTTTGACAAGGATGCTGCCCCTCCAATCAAGTTCAGCCTTATTGCGTTTGGACAGAAAAACCCAGCCGGGAGGATGGGAGATAGAAAGAACATGAAAATGCACAAAAAGAGAAAGAGATGGCATAATGCCAAGTTCAAAACACAAAGCCAAGAAGCCGACGATGAGACACCAGCTATTGGGAAGGAGCATTCCAGGGCAAATGTCCCAGTGATTCGAAACAGTGAGAACAAAGGATTAAAAAAGGAAAGCGAACCCCGCTTTCCAGTGCATCTATGTACAGAGAAACCTCACCCGAAAGGGTTGAATCAACCCTCTCATCAGGATGGGGAGCCCTAACCTGATAAGAGGAGGGAAAATCGAAATCTTAGATTGCTGAAAGGAGGGTTTCCTCCTTGAAAACGGAGGGGACAGAGCCAGGTCCGCCATTAGACCTGGAAGTTTGAGGCTGCCTGGAAGACTCGGCAGTTACCCTAGGAGTCTTGGAAGATCCAGACTCAGGAGGGACAGAAGGAGTTTTGGTTTTTCTCTCCAAACTTTTTTGAGAAACTTCAGCAAATTCGCGCCAGAGGACAGTTAGGGTTTTATTATCACTCTCCGACTGTCAAAACCATCGTTACCACTACTATTACTAACACTGGGTACCAGAAAAACCCTATTATCCACCATTACTTGTTTCAGTAAGGTACAAAAAGAAAAAGACCAGTGAACTTACTGATTCAGTGAGGCAAAAGCTCGAGAGCAAGAAGGCACGAAGCAGACGAAGGTTCAAATTCCAGACAAGAAGAATGTAACCTACGAAGACAACGAATTGCTTTTAAAACACCCGCACGAGTGTTCGGGAATCTGAACGATCGAGATTGATTCAAAATCGACGATCGAGATTAGAAGACGTTTTGAAAGTTTGAATCGACGAATCCGAACAAAGGCGTTCGGAAACCGTCGCTTGGGTTACGTGAGCCACGACAGATCAACTACAATGAGACACGTGGCGTTACCCTCACAACGCTCGAGGAAAAGTGACCACCGCATTAAATGTGATATGACATTTAATGGAACACACAAAGACTATTGCCTGACGAAGAACTCAGTTAAAAACCAAGCCCTCGGGATCGACCGAACGCTTGGTATGGGGGGCTCGTGATATGGAGAAAATATGATCGAACCGGGTTCATACTTGGTTTGATCCTCAACTCCGGTCGAGAAAGAAGGAATCGACTCACTCCCGAGCGAACCAAATCCGTAAGATGGCTTGCTGAGGAAGAAAACTTATTTGGCTGCAAGCACGCCCTAATCCAACTTATGGATTAGGTTAATTACCCTAATGATGGCATACTCAAATTGACGGCTGCAGCTAATCATTATCGAAGGGTTAATCATCGCATAACCTGGAGGTTATCTCAAGAGTCCTCTACTAGTCCAAACTAGTAGAAGTCAATCGCTCAACGGATCTAACTGTTAAGATCCAACGGCTACCCGAAGAAGGCTCAAGTGCATCCAACGAAGGAGATTCGAAGGTACACTCTATATAAACCTCACTGCCATACGAGGTGAAGGAGACGGAGATTCACATACACACTGGTAGACGTAAACTATCAGAGGCTTATGATCTAGATCACCTTTCCCAATTCTTCATTCCTTAGCTCTGTGCTTCTAGCAGAGCCGTTTGTGATTAAGTTCATCAACTGACTTAGCCTTCGGAGGTGGACTCCCGACCCCCATGGTCGGGCCACATCTGACGCTTTTGTTTTGCAGATCATCACGAGGAGATCTAAGGGCTGAGCAGATTTTGGACGCATCACTGACTATCAAGAATAGATACTCGCTGCCCAGAATTTATGATCTCTTCGATCGGTTGAAGGGTGCAGTTGTGTTCTCAAAGATTAACTTGAGGTCCTGGATATCACCGGTTGAAAGTGAAGGCTAGTGATATCTTCAAGATAGCTTTCCGAACAAGGTACGGCCATTATGAGTTTAGAGTCATGCCTTTCGGATTGACTAATGCTCTTGCAGTGTTCATGGACCTCATGAACCGAGTCTTTCACGATGTGCTCGATAAGTTTGTGATCGATGACGATATCCTGATTTATTTGAAGAGTGAAGAGCATGCAAGGCATCTAGATTTCACTTTGCGAAGACTGAGAGAAAAGAAGCTTTATGCTAAGTTTAGCAAGTGTGACTTCTGGCTCAAGAGTGTAGTATTCCTCGGCCATGTGGTTTCAGTTGAAGGTATTCGTGTTGATCCTAAAAATTCAAAGCGATGGCTGATTGGGAAAGATCGAAGACGGTTACGGAAATAAGAAGTTTCCTTGGATTGGCGGGTTACTACAGAAGATTTATTGAGAACTTTTCTCGGTTGGCTGCTCCTATGACTAAGTTAACCAGGAAAGAAGAGAAGTTTGTTTGGTCTGACGCTTGTGAGAAAAATTTCCAAGAGTTGAAGGATAGATTGACAAGTGCCCCGGTTTTGACTATACCTGATAGTTCTGGTGGTCTAACAGTCTATATTGATGCGTCAATGATTGGGTTGGGTTGTGTACTGATGCAACATGGTAAGGTCATAGCCTATGCTTCTCGAAAATTGAAAGATTATGAGCAGAATTACCCCACTCATGATCTAGAGCTTGTCGCGGTGGTTTTTGCTTTAAAGATTTGGAGGCATTACCTCTACAATGAGAAAATTGCCATTTTCACGGATCATAAGAGTTTGAAGTACTTCTTTACCCAAAAGGAGTTGAACATGAGGCAAAGAAGATGGTTGGAACTAGTTTCTAATTATGATTGTGATATTCAGTATCATCCTGGGAAGGCAAACGTTGTTGTGGATGCTCTTAGTAGGAAGATTCAGAAGAAGACTATGGATTTGAATACTTTGAGTCTACCATTGTTGTCTTCTATTGAAAGTTTTGATTTGGAAGTTGTCCCTGAGAATTATGATTTTGTTCTTTCTGCCATGACGGCAAGATCTGGTCTTAGAGATAAGATTGTTGCCCTGCAGAGTTCTAATCAAGAACTTAAGGATAAAGTGGAGAAGATTTCTTCGAATCCTGAGTTGGATCCCCGACATTGGTATATCCATGGATGGTGCTTTATTGTTTAGAGGTAGATTGTGTGTGCCGGAAAATGAGGAAGTTAAGAAGGAAATATTGAAGGAAGCACACCAATCGATCTTTACAAAGACACCCGGAAGCACCAAGTTGTACAAGGACTTGAAGGAACATTTTTGGTGGATTCGTTTGAAGGCCGATGTTGATGATTTTGTTGCCAAGTGTGAGACTTGCCAGCGTGTGAAGGCCGTTCATCAACCTCCATCTGGATTACTTCAACCCCTTCCTCTTCCTAGTTTGAAGTGGGAAGATATCTCTATGGACTTTGTGACTAGCTTGCCTCGGACAAGTAAAGGCAATGACACTGTGTGGGTGATTCTTGATAGGTTGACCAAATCAGCCCATTCCATTCCTATGAAGATCACTCATACTCTGGATAATCTAGCTAGGCTTTATGTGGACAATGTGGTTTGTCTACACGAAGTGCCAATGAGTATTGTTTCTGATCGTTATCCTATGTTTACCTCAAGGTTTTGGAACAGTCTGCAGAAGGCCTTGGGAACCCAATTGAATTTGAGTACAACTCATCATCCACAGTCTAATGGACAATCTGAGCGGACAATTCAGACCTTGGAAGACATGCTCAGATCTTGTGTGGTGGATATGGGTGGAATGGGATGAACACTTAGCTTTGGTTGAGTTTTCCTACAACAACAGTTATCAAGCAACAATAGGCATGGCTCCGTTTAAGGCTTTGTATGGTAATACTTGTAGGACACCATTGTACTGAATTGAGACTGGTGAAAGAAAGGTCTTAGGTCCTGAGATGATCGAAGCTACGAGTGCGATGGTCAATATGATCAAAGAAAGGATTAAGTCTGCTCAGTCAAGACAGAAATCTTATGCTGATAAGAGAAGGACTGATCTAGAATTTCTAGTTGGAGAGAAAGTTTTCTTGAAGGTTTCACCAATGAAGGGTGTGATGAGATTCAATGTTAAAGGAAAGCTTAGCCCTCGTTTCATTGGACCTTTTGAGATTTTGGAGAAGGTTGGACCTATTGCTTATCGATTGGCATTAACTCCGTCTATTGCTATTGTGCATAATGTGTTTCATGTTTTGATGCTCCAAAAATATATAGAGAATCCGGAACACATTCTACAGCAAGCACCTGAAGGACTTAGTGCTGATCTCACCTATGATGAAGAGCCAGCCGAAATTTTGGATAAGAAGGACAAGCAATTGCGGAATCGCACCATCCCTTTCATAAAGATTCGTTGGAAGAACCATACCCCTGAAGCAGCTTCTTGGGAGAAGGAAGAAGATATGAAGGAGAAGTTTCCTCACCTCTTTGGAAGCACAGGTACACTTTCAATTTCGAGGATGAAATTTCTTTAAGGGGGGGGAGAATGTGAAACCCAACCCTAACCCTGACCCGGAAACCCTGTTGTTTGTAGGTCCAGCAACCCAAAGTAAGGCAAGAAGTCAGCTTTGGGCCATTTCAGAAGAAGACTTGGTGGCTGGATTGAAATCCATGAGTGTTTGTTGTCAGTGTTCCATTTATGGAAACTGCGCCTTGAGGAAGATCGGATTAGTTGATGGACTTGAAGTGCCCTCTGTATTGGTTCAAAGGCATTTCTACCTACTATGTCACGCCCTCCCAGCCGGTACCCTATCTGGCATACCCGAGAGTGTGATCCACAGCCCGAAGATCAGGTATCGAGTGATCAACCTCCCACATAAACAATAACATAATCATGAACAACCATAACAAGAGTGCGGAAGATAAATCATAGATTCAATAAAGAAAGAATGAATCGTAAACGAAACGGAATAATAGATATAATCAGAGTGTCAACAGATAAGTAAAGTGAAGCAAAAATCCCACTTTACATCCAATGGAAAAGTAGCTCGAAAGAATAAACTAGATAAAAGCTAATCCCAAGAGCAAGTACATTGGGTAACTAAATTATTCTCCACTTTGTAGACGACATCCTTGTAGGTGTAGATCTCATAAATAGCACAAGGACGCTTCCACTCAATGGTCGGACTAAGCATCGTACGGAGCATAACCACCCGTGGGATCTTCGTGAGTAATTGTGGTAACCGCAATCACCTTCCCGGAGATATGTCTCTTCGCCTTGCGCTTCCTCATAGGGACCGTCATAGTATTCCGTACCTGCAGGATAGTCTAACAACATTGTACAATAAAGGAATGAGTTTCAAAGAAACTCGGTAAGGCGATTAAAATCCATAATAACATAAATGGCAGAATTCCAGAACAAACATAAATGCAATATGATATGAGACAAACAATGAATGAATGATTCTAACTCTATGTATGCTGGTCTCTATTGGCAGACATGCTTTAAGTCATAGCACCGTACTTCTTTAGGAAAGTCCACTCACATCCTCAACCATTTAAGATATCTTGGATTCCCTCCAACCATTTAAGATATCTCGGGCGACCGATTGGTAATGGGTCCTTCATCCCTCGGGACAAACCTTGGCGGGGGGTTAAGTCAACACACTCTCTCACAACCATTTGGTATAAGTCATGGCGCATGTCGGGGTAATACCTAGCCAAATGCAAGTCTTCTACTTGGTTACATCAAGTCGGATCCAGATACTTCCATTCCTCGTCCCTGACGATCCTTTCCGGTATCCTTCACACTAGAGTCCTCATAGTCCCTGACTACGGACTCACCAACCCTATCGATCATCCACATATGGTAAACGGGAAGCTCTCACGTCCTTTCACGGGTTGGTTACCGGTCTTAAGCGCCCGTGAGCCCAAGTCTAACCATATGCAACCCTACCAATAAATGGCCCCCACAATGTGATTCCTGTCCTCTCACGGGTTGGTTACCGGTCTTGAGCGCCCATGAATCCCCATTGCTACCACGGGTCGTTCGGTCTCAATACCCCTCCGATTAGGGTCGACATAACAGGACATCCTAGCCAAACACTACTAGACAATCCTATATATGTCATCCAACAGTTTAGGAAGGTGTCCAGAGGGCATCTCCGGAAACATCCCATAATATTCCCGTAGTAGTCCAAGGACAGAAGTGTCAAAAGGACACCTCTCCTTTCCAAACCATACGTAAGCATACACATGCATCAATTCATATCATCACATATATGGTAACTCCATATATGGAAAGAAATCAATATTTACAATCATTTGTATAACATTGGTAAGTAAATCATACATGAATCAATTCAATATGAATAAGTAATGCTACTGTAATCAAAGTTATGCAACAGTAGTATATCATTGTAAGAATCTAATTTAAGAAACATATTAATGATATTCAAATATAGAAACTAGATTCATGCTATCTATGTAATTAAGGAAATAACCATCCTTACCTTTTATAACTCGCAAAGAATCCTAAGAAATCAAGTAAGATCTTGGCAAACTTGAGAAGAAGGTCCTAAACAAGTATATACAACATATTAGGAAAGATCCCTAACAGAAAATATAGCAAAACATCCGAAAGCAGACCAATTCTGGAGTTGTCTGTACTCATTGGTCGAGTGGATTGGTCGAATGGTCCAGTCCCTCTGACCAATGCAGACGATAGCTTATAAAATCAGAGTTTTGAGATATGAAATCCGAATTTGGTGGTTCAAAAGGGTACTAATCAAGGGGTAGACTACATCAGTAGTATTCTAGCATATAGGGGACCTCAAAACACTAATCAAATCAAGGTATCAAGATCCAAATTAGGAAACAAAAAGTTACCATAAATAAATCAAACATGGATCTTGATGAATTTTGAAATAGAAAACAAGGACAAGAACAATAGGAGGATGGATCATTGCTTTCGGTAATGAAAACATGAAAACATGCATAGGTCTTCATGGAATAAGGCTTAGAAGCATAAATCTAAATAAGGAAATAAAACCTACCATATATGTACTATCATGCATCATGAAGAACACATAGTAAGGTAGAAGAGAACAACTAGAATTCTATGGATTATGGATCATAGAAAGAAAACACAACCATTAACCACTAACATGATCAATGAAAGAAGATCCAAAGAGATCGGAATTCAGATTAGGAAATTAACAGAGATTAAATCATGGTTTGATCATGAATCCTTCAAAAGCTTGCAATGATCATGGTTAAGATCATTGTTCTAGCCTTAAATCCTTAGGATGATCATGAGAACATGTTCAGAGATGTTTGCAACAGAGGATGCAGCATCTCTTCTACTGTCTCAACTCAAAAAGGAAAGAAAAACAAAGATGGAGGAGAAGAAGAGAGAGTAGACATACCTTTTGATGCAAAAAGAAGAGTTCCGACGAAGATCCGCCAAGAAAACTCCAAGGATGCAAGAGAGATGACTTGCAGAGGTCTTTGGTCCGCTCCAGAGGGTTTGGAGGCAGCAAATACGAAGTGGACTCGAGGTTAGACTTAGATAGAGCAAGAATCAACCTAATTGCCAAAGACAAGCACCCATTGGTCGAGTGGATTGGTCGATCGGCCCGATCGACCAATCAGTCGACCAATGCAATGACAAGAAGGCCAAAACAGGGAATTGAAGGCCCAGATCAAATCCAAACCTAAAGAGGTTTTGCACACAAGTCAAGTGACTCACCTAGTAGGTAGAAATGCCTTCAAACCAAGATAGAGATCACTCCAAGTCCATCAACTAATTAGATCTTCATCAGGATTCTGTTTCCATAAATAGAACCTCATCATCAACCTTCATGGATTCAAAGCCAGACACCAAGTCCTCTACTGGGATGGCCCAAAGCTGACTTCTTACTTTACTTCGGGTCCTCGGACCTACAAATAACAAGGTTTCCGGGTCAAGGTTAGGGCTGGGTTTCACATACTAGGTATGTCACTTTAGGTGTGTGCAAAACCCCTTGATGTTTGGACTTGATCTGAGCTTTCAATTCCCTGTTTTGAAGTTGCTGTTCTGACTAGTCGGCTGGACCAATCGACCAATTGATTCTGTTTTTGTAAATTAGGTCATGGCTACTCTATTTAAGTCTAATCTCGGGAATACTCCGCCTCATCTGCCTCCTAAGCCTTTGGAACGAGTTAGAACTCCATTCTAATCAATTCCCTTGCATCCTTGGTTGATATCTCGCAAGAACTCAAGTGATCTTCATCCTCCTGCATCAAAGGTATGTTTATGATCTCTTTTATTTTCTATCTTTGATTTTCTTTTCTTCAACCTTGTTCTTGATTGAGTGGTTGGCAATGATTAATGGGGAAGATGCTTCACCATTACCAAGGTGGAGTTCTTGAGAGGTTCTTCCATGTTCTCAGATGTTGCAATAGTTGGAATAGGGCTCCAGTCTCGAGGAATAAATAAATAGAATGAAGAATATTCCAGAGAATATTTAAACCTGGGTTCAGCAATACTGTTGGTCGATACATTGGGTCGATAGTGTATCAACCAATAGTATCGACCAATTCATGTTTCTGCAGAATTTTTCAGAATAGTTCAGCAACTTTAGGTGTGGACTTGGAAGGCTATACAAGGTCAAATTGCATGGGGTTTTCTCCTACAGTTCACTCAAGAGGTCTAGTTTCAAGGAGTACCTTCGGATTGTGCACAGGAGTCCGTTTGATATCTCAACTGTCTCATTCTTCATCAGTGCGCAGATTCTACTTAACACTGATAATGTACTCTAGGAAGGAGCAGCATCATCAATATCCATAGACTGGAGTTCCGACACCACGTCATCAACTAGCAGGGCCCATAAGTCCCTTCTACCATCACTTCAAGTCTTCGAGTCTTCAGACCTACAAACACAACAATGTCCGAGTCGGGTCAAGGTTAGGTAAAAGTTGGATTTTACAGGAATGAAGTCATTATTTCCTCCCTCTGTATTATGCGCCTTCCAGCATCGTGTTGATCAAGAGCTTGCGACGCCACCACTTGCCTAGTCAACGTACGAAGCATCTGACTCACCTCCAATAGCTGGAGTTTCAGTTGATCTAGTTGGTACTAGAGTGGATCAGGAGGATTATTACCTCCCTGACCACCATCTTCTCGTACTTCAAGAGGTCGACTTCCCTTATGGATATCTGGATTATTTGCTCCACGGAGTTGAACGCTAGCTTCTCGCTGGGCCACTGCAGCTGTTGCTGCTGATCTAGTAACCATGGCTTTCTGAAGCGCTTCCCACAGATGGCGCCAAATGATGCGTCCAAAATCTGCTTAGCCCTTAGATCTCCTGTGGGATGACCTGCAAAAATGAATGTCAGATGTGGCCCAACCGCTGGGGTCGGGAGTCCACCTCCGAAGGCTAAGTCAGTTGATGAACTGATCATAAACGGCTCTGCTTGAGCACAGAGCTAAAGAATGAATAATGAGAATACGATTCAGATTGTATGTGTCCTTTTACCTTGTGGGCAGGTGATGTCTTATATAGTGTGTACCTTCGAATCTCCTTCGTTGGATGTATTTGAGTCTTCTTCTGATAGCCATCAGATCTATACGAATAGATCCGTTAATGATAGATCCGTTCGAGGTTGGGCTAATAGATAACTCCTTTTATAATATGAGCGTTATATGGTAGTTATCCATATAATAACGATCGATATCTTCCGTAAATGTTGTTAACCGTTTCCTTGACGATTAGTCCACTCCGATTATAGCGGATTCGGGCGTGCTTGTTGACTGAGTCAGTTTACTTCCTTAGCAAGCTACCTTTTGAACCCGGCTCGCTCAGAAGCGAGTCGATTCCTTTCGTCTCGACCGGGGTCGAGGGTCTTACCAAGGACGAACCCGGTTCAATTATATTTTCTCCGTATCAATAATAATTTATTGAATATGATTCGTCTATCTTATGACATGTCGAATGCTATTAGATTATAATAATGTATAGCTAACTGCTGATAACTAAAGAAAAGAATTGTACTGATTTGTTGGATGAGAACATGACTCATTTTCATTAAACAAAGGTGATTTTTTTCATTTTGTTTAATCAGAGTTATAAGCGAATCTACAGAATTGCATTAATTGATTTAGAGAAATTCAAATAACATGCATTCGCATTAATAAAAAATATATTGTTTTATTTAATTGGACTTAGAGTCAGCAAAAACGTTTTTCTTTTGTGGACTCCTGAAAAACTACATCCATTGAATTCAAGAGACTGAGATAACATGCATCCACATGAATCCGGATCACCACCCGGTCAGGGGAGTACGGAGCACTGTGCTCCCCAACGGTTTTACCACCACAAAATCGGTAGGCCCCACAGGTATATATATATATATATATATATATATATATATATATATATATATATATATATATATATATATATATATATATATATATATATATATATATATATATATATATATAAAATTCCCATCACCTAACCCCTGGTCTTCTGTAATTTGTGGTGATCCCCCGACGGATTGAGGATCCGGACTCCATTCGAATTAACCAAAGAAAGAAGATGCACAGGGGAGCGATTCACTTTTATTAGACAATATAAAGTGGATGGGTAATATCAAACAATTGAAACGGTTTTACACCCTTACCCAAAAAATTGGGCTTGGGCTTATCAAAACAATAAGTTAATCGCATAGAATCAATTCTTGTGATCACTTCCAAGTAGACCACGTCCACTAAGACACCCTGTTTTCGATTTCCCTAAATCCAACAGATTAATTTAAAACATGAGATATGGGATAATGTGCGTGGGTGGTTGGCAAATGATCGATTGGTATTGCTAATTAAACAGTATTTGTGAATATATAATCTATTGAATATGATTCGTCGGTTCAACGACTTGTTGGATCCTTATATGGATCCTTATAGATTATAATAATATTCAGTAGAAGCTGATAATTACGAGAAAAACAAATACTAATTTGTTGGCTTATGACAAAGAACATGAGAGAACATGACTCATTTTCATTAAAAAAAAGTGGAAGTTTTTTTTTTCTTTTTTTATTTTGTAAAATTCACCTTTATTTAAACAGATTCATAAATAAAACTATAAAGAATTGTATTAATTGATTTAGGGCCTGTTTGGTTACATGAATCCAGAGATTTCAAATCTCTGGATTCATGAATCTGAGAATTATACCTGTTTGGTTGTAAAAATCTATAGATTCATGAAATCTAGAGATTTCACCTTTTTACACTAAAAACGTGAATCTGTAGATTTATGGGTAAGGGGTGAAATCCAGAGATTTCAAAAAAACTATACATTTGCACATTCACAAAAATCACGTCGATCAAATAGTTTTTTAGGATGAATTCATAGATTTCATTCCACAACCAAACATCTAATTTTATAAATTATAACTCCATAAATTTGAAATCTATAGATTTAAAATCTCTAGATATTTGAAATCTCCAGACTCATGTAACCAAACAGGCCCTTAGAGAGGTTGAAGTAACATGCATTCACATTAATCAAAGAAATTTTGTTTTGTTTGATCGGTCTTGAGTTTACACAAATGTCCTTTTTTGTAGAGTCCTAAAAAATATATCTGTTGAATTAAAAACTGAGGTGACAAGATGCATGGGTGAACAACTCACTTTTATTAGACAATTGAAAGTAGATGGGTGATATCAAAAGATAGAATATTGAAATTATTATTAAGTGGGTAGGTCACGTGACAGTGAATGCCAATGTAAAAATATGTAGAAAAAGACTTCGGACGTTCCGACAAAAGGTACGAAAAGACAAAAAAGAGGTGACGTGTGAATTATGGAAATTTATTTTGGGTAGAGTGTGAATTTTTTAATCTATATCTCTAGCCCTATATTTTCAGTTTTTTGCGAAATAAAAAATCTTGAACTTGTCTTCATCTCACCATTTTTTCTAAGATTATTTTAAGAGCTGTCTCTAATTCTTTCAATTCCTTCGACCTAAATTAAATTACTTCTCTATACAGAAATATTTAAGGACATTTTTCAATCATGACTTAACACCTCAAGCTAAAAATTCAAAGATGTTTGCCCAATATCACAATAGGTACTTTAGCTCATCGTGGCTCATTTCAGCTAATCTTATACATTAATAGTGTTAGGAGTAAAGTTTGAACTGGATTAAAATTGGGCTTGGGCTTATGAAAACAATAAGTACATGGCATAGAACAAATTCTGGTGACCGCCTCCAAGTAGGCATGTTCAACGAGAAACCCTGCTCGGATACCAACAAGATTCTAATAGATTTATAAAATTAATGAGATATGGGATATTGATTAATTTATGAGATGGCGTGGCCGCGTGGGTGGGTGGTATTAGATAGAATGGTACTGCTAATTACATAATATTTTTGAATATATAATATACTGAATACGATTCCTCCGGATTACAACTTGTTGGAACCTATTAGATTATAATAATATTGATACACGCAAAATAAAACAAACATGATTTGGTCCGACCACGACTGACGTGGTCCGACCATATCACTGGTTGAGCCACGAGTATAATCATAGACGAACTATGGAGGAATGGTCACCTATAAGTTAAGAACTAGAATCCTAACCAAGTAGAGAAGCTTGAATTAACTCATTGAATTTGAAACATACTCAACAATGGAAGTCCTAGTAAACAAACTCTCTCTCGGAGATAGAGTTCAAGATGAATTCATATACTATACTACATAGCTTACGTAATCAAAACTATAAATATGTTTGCCTATGCCCAGAGGAAGGTAAGTTTTTTAGAAGTCCAGAACTTCTTGCTCGTTGTGATCAAGCTGCCTGATTCCCAGATTTATTACTCAACTAACTTGAGCCACGGAGGTGTTACTCGACCAACCCGGTCAAGCACATTATTGCAGGAAGAAGTTACTCATGCCGACGAACTGCATTCTACATCAACAATTGGCTGATCTTGCGGACAAACAAAACTCTGCAGCAACAATTGGTGCTGTCTGTGGGAAACTAATCAAAAAACCATTATGCAGATCCGATTAGGAAGAGTGGTTGGAGATGATTCAAGCGAAGCGGGCCATAAATTAATACGGGAGATGCGCCTCAAAGAATCACAAGAATTCTTCATCGTGGGCCCCCGGGCCCCCCAAAAACCCCCCCCCCCTTTGAAAATCTCCACGTGATGTCCCGCAAAACGAAAGCGTCGGATGTGGCCCGACCACGGGGTCGGGAGTCCACCTCCGAAGGCTAAGTCAGTTGATGAACTTAATCACAAATGGCTCTGCTAGAAGCACAGAGCTAATGAATGAAGAAACGGGAAAGGTGATCTAGATAGCAGAACGCTAATAGTTTAGGTCTATCAGTATGTATCTGAACCTGAGTCTCAGATAGTATTCTTATTGATCGACTGATCCCCCTCTCACCTTGTATGGTAGTGAGGTTTATATAGAGTGTACCTTCGAATCTCCTTCGTTGGATGCACTTGAGCCTTCTTCGGGTAGTCGTTGGATCTCATCAGTTAGATCCGTTGAGCAGTAGACTTCTACTAGTTTGGGCTAGTAGAAGACTCCTGAGATAACCGTTAGGTTATGCGATAGTTATCCCTTTGATAATGATTATCCGCAGCCGTCAGTTTGAGTCTGCCATCATCAAGGTGTTTACCCTAATCCATAAGTAAGATTAGGGCACGCTTGCAGCCGAATAAACTTTCTTCTTCAGCAAGCCATCTTCCGGACCCGGTTTGCTCGGGAGTGATTCGGTTTTCTCCGTCTCGACCAGGGTCGAGGGTCGGACCAGGTATGAACCCGGTCTGATCATAAACTCTCCATATCACGAGCCCCCCAGACCAAGCGTTCTGTCTATCCCGAGGGCTTGGTTTTTAACGGGGTTCGTCGTCGTGATGATGATCTCTGCGTGCTTCATTAAATGTCATATCACATTTAATGCGGTGGTCACTTTTCCTCGAGCGTTGCCTGAGTGTAAGGCCACATGTCTCGTTGCGCTTGATCCGTCGTGGCTCACGTCATCCAAGCGACGGTTTCCGAACGCCTATTTCGGATTCGTGAGTTCAAACTTTCAAAACGTCTTTCAATCTTGATCGTTGATTTTGAATCAATCTCGATCGTTCAGATTCCCGAACACTCGTGCGGGAGTTTTAAAAGCGGTTCGTTGTCTTCGTAGGTTTCATTCTTCCCGTCTGGAATTTGAAACTTTGTTGTCCGCTTTCGCGCCTTCCCCGCTCTCAAGCTTCCGTCTCACCGAATCAAGTAAGTTTACCGGTCTTTTCTTTTGTAGTTTACTCGAAACGAGTAATGGCGGACGATAGGGCTTCTTTAGTACCCCATGTTGGTGATAGCAAAGTGATGCTTTTGCTTCTCCCCGCTCCCGAACAATCGGATAGTGATAACAAAACCCTAACCGTCCTCCGGGCAGAGTTCGCTGAAGTTTCTCAAAAAGGTTTTGAAAAGAAAACCGAAACTTCTCCCGTCCTTCTCGAGTCCGGATCTTCCAAGATTGTCGAGTCTTCTAGGCAGCCTCAAACCTCCGGGTCCAATGGTGGACCTCGGCTCTGCTCCTTCCATTTACAATGGAGAAACCCTTCTTTCAGCTGTCCAAGATTTTGATCTTCCTTCCTCATATCAAGTTCGGGCTCCCCATCCTGATGAGAGGGTTGATTCATCCCTTTCGGGTGAATTTTCTTTGTATATAGATGCACTGGAAAGCGGGGTTTGCTTTCCCTTTTTTAATCCTTTGTTCTCCGCAGTTTTGAATCACTGGAACATTTGTCCCGGAATGCTCCTCCCCAATAGCTGGCGTCTCATCGTCGGCTTCTTGGGTTTGTGTTTTGAGCTTGGCATTACACCATCTCTTTCTCTTTTTGTACATTTTCATGTTCTTTCTATCTCCCATCCTCCCGGATGGGTCTTTCTTTCCAAACGCAATAAGGCTGAACTTGATTGGAGGGGCAGCATCCTTGTCAAAGGAACTTGCCCTTCTAACCACAAAAGATGGCGCGAACGATACTTTTTCTGTCGAGCGCCTCCATCAGATCTTAACTTCCCGACCACCTGGAGGAGGTTTACTTCTTCGTCCGAGAGTAACCGGGGCCTTCCCTTATCCAGAGAAGACGAGGCGGCCATCAGGAAGATCAAATCCATTCCGTGGTATCAAGAGATACATGGATATGAAGTGGAGTATAACTCCATCCTTCAGTACTGGGGCTTGGCTCATTGTGAGCTTCTAACCATCATCCTTTGATTTGACTGAAGTGATATGTTTTGAATTATGATTCTTGTCCTTCTTCTTTGCAAGGCCTCCCGTAACGAACCCCGAAAGCCTCGCGGGTGAAGGCCGCTAGGGCCGTTGAGACAGCCGAGCAACGATCGCCCAGTGGTCTTGACCGTAGATCAAGATGCTTCTCTTCCCTCTCCCGACCCCTCTTATAGGGGTATCAGGAATATCAGGCCTGTAGCTGATGCTTCGGGTAAAGGGAAGAAACCAATGGTGGAGAGGGGTAATGTCTCTTCCTCCGCCCGAACCAAGAGGAGGCACGACACAATTGATGCCCCCTCCAATAAAAAATCCAAAGCTTCGACGGATGGTGAGGAGGTCTTCATCCCCCCGTGGACCCCGAAGATGACCGACAGTGGTCACTCGGGATCCCGAGAAAGCCGCGAATGGAGCTCCCTCGCCTTGCTCCTTCGATCGCCAGGAGTTCGAAGCCCCGGATGACACCTCCCTTGTTAGTCAATCTACAAGGTACCGGTCTTCTTGATCACTTATGTTTTCATAATTTCTTATGACTTCTTCTGATATCTTCCGTCTTCCCAGGAATGCTGTGTTGAGCTTTTATCAACACATGGAAGCATTGAGCCGGGTTGGTCGCACCACCTCCTTGCCGCAAACTTGTGAAGAGAAATTGGCCAAGGCCAATTCTCGAGATAGACCAGACTGACCGCAGCTACCGTGGAGCTGCAGAAAAAGCATGAGGAAGAAGTGATCTCCCTCAAGGAAGCCCTTGAAGCTTCGAAAATTCGTGTCTCTCGCTGCCGAGCGAGGCCAGAAGCAAAAGGCAGCTGCCACGTTGTTTGGTGACAGCCTTGAAATCAAAAGTAGGGAGCTCGAAGAACATCCGAAGTTGGCGATCCCTAGCAAGCCCGAACATATAAAGCCGGAGCTTCGGAAGGAGTGCATTCGGAAATACCCGAACAGCAGACCTTTCTCCGAATTGCTAGGTTTCTACAACATTCAAGCTTATCGCATGGGGCGGAACGACGTTTGGGAGCAGATCCTTGGAACGATCCCCGACTTCGACATCGCTCCCTTTCGTGAGGTATGCCACCAAGAGGTCTTCGGGAAAGTTGGTATGGATCTCCTGACCGGGCCCAGTGGAGAAGATGATCCTTTTCCAGCTGACCCTCAATATGAGGCATATCTGAATGACGAGCCGGCTCTTCCAGAGGAGAAATCACAAGCCGAGTCTCAAGTTGTTGTTGTAGAGAATTCAGCCGATGCCACTCTTGAGGAAGGCTCTTCTCATGGTCCTGAGAAAAGTCCTCCCGACCAGGGTCCCTCGGGCAACAATGAAGAAAAGGCTTAGGGAGTTGTTCTTTTGTAAAGATTTACCCTCAATTTAATGAATAGACATTTCTTTTTTCATGTTGGCCTCAAAATTTCCCCGTCTCCTTGCCGAAATCTTGCCTTGAATATCAAAGTATTAATGATAAAACTTATCACTTAACTTTTCATTCCTCGCCGAATAATAATCTTGTAGAAATATTGTGAAGATGCGTTTCGGGAAGATGCGTTAATCTTCCCCACTACTTCATTTATTGCAAAGTCCGCACGTTTCCCTTCCGCGAAGTTCAAACGTTTTTCCGCTTTTGTATACCATTCACTGTTTCCAATGAATCGGAAATACATCCATTATTTTAATGGCAAAGTGCGATGATTGGAGGTATCTCTCGCATCAGGTGCTCGCTTCCACATGTTTCCATGTGGCATCCCTTCGACCGTTGATCTTGATTTTTGCGGATTTCGAAGCGTCATTTCGATTTGGGTTGTCGGTTGTCCTTAGCCTTCAACCGTCGTCTTATACCTTAGGCTATTTAAAGCCTTCGTGGGTACTCTCCATCTATCCTGACTTTTGCAAGATAGATTTGCTAAAGTGCCAAAGCAACCTTTCGTCCTTCGGCCTGCTTCTGTATTCCTCGTACTCCAACGACAGCTCTATCCTTTTCTGAACAAGTGAGTTTTTTGATTACTCATCTCTTTCCCCACTCCCCCCGAGTAAACCGCACAGTAGTTATACTTGGGGTTTAGTTTGTTGGTTTGTCAGAAGCTTTAGAAAACTAGGGTTTCCCCATTGTTGCTGTCGTTTATTTGTGTACTGAAACGGCTGGTTTTTTGTTATTTTGCATAGTGGCTCCCAAGATCAACCCGAACATTATCAGAGCTAAATCTTGCAAGAAAAGCGTTCCGTCGGTGGTGGTTGGGGCCAGTGCGGTGGTTTTAGCTAGTGAATCCTCCAAGCGTAAGGCGACTGCTGGCGGTGAATCTTCAAGTCGATTCCCGCAGCTTCGTTGATGCCGTCCCCGCGCCTCCTTTGCCCGAAGTGATCGCTCGTCTTTCCCAGGAAGATCTTGATCACCCATTGCCGATGGTGCCGCCGGCGCTCCTGCTGGTGAGCCTGTTGGTGGACCCCCGAAGGAGACTCTTCGAGCATCTGAGGCAACTATGTTGGCATCTAATGAAGGTGTGGTCCCAGCAGGTGCTGCTCCTATTTCTATCTCCAGTGCTTGTTTGGCATCCTCCTCCTCTCCTTCTGAGTTGGAGGATTTTGCCACTAGGAAGCGCCGTCGGGTGACAAGTGATGAAGCTCATCCTTTGCTTGGTGTGGTTCATCCTTCTCATCCTTCGCCTGAATTAGTGTCAAACGAGTTTGACAGAGCGTTGGAATGGTGTACCGCCGCTTGAATGACTTCGAGAGCGCAGCTTCTTTCCAAACTTCCAGATGAAGTCTTTACGAAGTCACCGGTGATGTAAGTCTTTCTTCATTATCCTCTCGATTCTGAAAAATTACTTTTTCGCTCCTCGCTAACTCGGAAGTTGTTTGCAGGAGTCTTGCCGGTAACTTCCACAACCAAGTGGAAGCAAGCTACTAGACTCAAGAGGTTGAGCAATGAAGTTTCTAGGCTTCGGGAAATCTCCGAAGCTAAAGATGTTGAGATTGCTCGCCTTAGGAATCTAGCTTGGGAGGTGGCAGGAGAAAAAAATTCGATGATTGGTCGTCTTTGGTCGGACTTGGATGATGCCAGGGAGAAGATCCGGTGATCGGAGCGAACAGCTGGAAAGTCGGGAGCCAAAGGATCTGAAACGTTACCCGAAAGGCAAGCTGTCGTTCCTTTGCCCGAATCCCTTCCAACTGATGTTCGTAGAGCCTGTGTCTTCAAGTATTAACACAGTAAGCCCTTTGTTGATATGCTGAATGCTTATAACTTGCAGGCGTACCGGGATGGTGAGAACGAAGTATGGGAATCAATATTAAGGAAAGATCCTCATTTTGATACGACTCCCTACAGTGCTGTTTGCCATCCTGAAGTATTTACCGACCTGGGTATTCCTCCTCCCGACTGGACCAAGGATAAGATTGATCCTCCACCTTCCGATCTAGATATTATGCAATATCCGGAAGATTCTCCCCGTTTATTCTCCGCTGGAAGAAGTCAATTATGACGAGCTTGTACCGAATGCGAGTTTGGTCGAGGACCATTCTTCTCCTGGACAAGCTGGACAAAGAGTATGAAATTGCGGAGGATTTTCTGCATACCGAAATATTTTTGTAATCCTCATTTCTTCTCTTCTTTTCCTTGTATCCCCACCAATGGTTGACTCATATGTTTGTTCTAGCAAAGTCGCGTCGATCTTGTATAACTTGTTAACAGTCACCTGTAATGACTTTCTTCTTTTGATCGAAGATTGTATCCAACTCTTGTAATTGTCTTGATACTGTCCTCTTTGGATCTTTTGAAGAAATAAGAAATTACTTTATCTTGAACTTTGCTAGCCACTTGAATCGCGTTGTATTAGGTCTTAGTTGTCGGAAACAATGCCTTTACTTAAGGATTTCTGGAGAAATACAATAAGTCTGAGAAGGAACTCACTCGGGTTTTAAACCGATGCCTTATACTTAAGGATTTCCGGAGAAATACAATAAGTCTGAGAAGGAACTCACTCGGGTTTTAAACCGATGCCTTATACTTAAGGATAATTCAAAAATTCAATAAGTCTCGAAGGAACTCACTAGGGTTTCAAACCGACGCCTTGCAAAAGGAACTCACTCGGATTTTCATCCGATGCCCCGACTTAAGAAAGTTCGAAAAATTTCCATAAGTGTTGAAGTGTTGAAGGACCCATGCGAATTTTCATCCGATGCCTTATAGTTGGATCTTGTTCTTGAATGTGGTGTATGATGCCCCCCAATCAAAAGATAGTTTGTCGAAAGCCAAAAATTGCATTGATTGAGTTGAAAATGATTACATCGCGAACAAAATTGAAATCATCCTCAAGGATAAAACTTTTTGAGATGCCTAGCATTCCACGAACGATCCAACTCTTTCTCGGGAATCGATGTTCTTCAGCCCGTAAGCTCCTGAACCGACCGGTTTCACAACCATATAAGGTCCTTCCCAGGAAGGGTCCAACTTTCTTTGGTGACGCGGGTCGGAAGCTAGGGTGTTTCTCAACACCAGATCTCCGGCTAAGTACCGACGATTCTTTACTCGAGTATTATAATGAAACGCTATCCTTCTTTGATAATGTTGAGTTCGTGCTATTGCCTTTGCCCGAACTTCGTCCAAAAAATCAAGACTATCAAGCAGTCCTTGTTCATTTGCTTTTTCCTCGAACTCACGATCCCGTAACGTCCCCGCCATTATCTCCACAATGCCAATGCTTCGGATCCATATGCCAACCTGAATGGAGTTTCTCCCGTAGGTGTTCGAACCGTAGTTCTATAAGCCCACAGTACATTATGTAGTTCTTCGACCCAAGAAGCTTTGTCAGCTTCGAGTCTTCTCTTTATTCCTTCTAGTAGCGTTCGGTTAGTAACCTCTACCTGGCCATTGCTTTGGGGGTATGCCACTGAGGACATACGATGCTCGACCATATATGTTCCACAAAATTGCTCAAATTGTGGACAGTCGAACTGAGTACCATGGTCAGTGATAATAATCATTGGAATCCCAAAGCGATATATGATTGATTCAAGCACAAATTTCTCCACTTTTTTTCTCAGCAATTGTCGCCAGTGCAATCGGCTTCTACCCATTTTGTGAAGTAATCAATTGCTACTATAAGAAATTCCCGTCCGCCGATGCCTTGGTGAATTTGCCCATGATATCAATTCCCCACATTGCAAAGGGAATGGGATTTAGAATTGAAGTCATAGTTTCCGCCGGGCGCTTCGACATCGTAGCATGAATTTGACAAGTTACTACATCGACGAACGTAGTCCATAGCAGCCTCTTGGATCTTAGGCCAATATAACCCAAGTCTTAGAATTTTGTGGGCCAGGGCTCGCCACCCATGTGAGCTCCACAAATTCCTTCATGAACTTCAGCCAAAGCTGATTTTGCTCCTTCGGGGCCTATACATCTCATAAGGGGTCCAAGCATAAGATCTTTTGTATAGTCTCCCATTCTAAATGACAAATCTAGCTGATCGAATCTTGATCAACCTTGCCTCTACCGGATCCCGGGTAATTTGTCATCCCTTAGATATTCGATTATTGGATCCATCCAAAGAACGTTCGCTTCAATATAAGAAATTTCTTTCTCATGATAACTTGGAAAAGTTATCTCTTCAATGTAGACCGAAGGGTCTAGATTCTTTTCCTTGGCATTGGCTAGTCGGGATAGCTCATCTCCGCCACCGAATTTTCATTCCTCGAAATCTGAGATATCTTCAAATTCCGAAATTGGTTTTGAAATGCCCGCACTATCTCCCGATATTTTTGCAAGCGTGGTTCTTTAATGCCATACTCCCCCGGACTTGGTTGACTATAAGCCGAGAGTCACTATAAATAGTAACATCTGCAATAGCTAATGCTTTTGACAACCGAAGTCCCGCTATCGTGGCCTCATATTCCGCTTCGTTATTACTTGCATCAAATGCAAATCTCAAAGCATATCGAATAATAAATCCCGCTGGACTTTTTAATAGAATTCCAAATACCGCTCCATCTTTATTACTCGAACCATCCACATATACCTCCCAAGTGGTTGGTATAATGGGATCCTCAATGGTGGGCTCCACCGGTGCAAGTAGTTTCTACTACAAAGTCGGCTAATGCCCGAGCCTTGATTGCAGCTTCGGGCTTAAAGCTCACTTGGAACTCACCGAGCTCAACCGACCAGGATACCATCCTTCCGCACAAATCAGGTTTGTTAAGAACTTTACTAAGAGGAAAAGTTGTAAATACCTCAATTGGATGAGCCTCGAAAATATGGCCTTAGCTTCCCGGCGGCCATCATGAGAGCCAGAGCTCGCTTCTCAATCTGCGAATATCTCGTCTCCGCATCTAGCAACACGTGGCTTACATAGTAAATCGGCCACCGTTTCTTATCTTTCTCCCGAACAAGTACCGCACCGACCGCCGAAAGGGATGTCGCTAGATATAGCTATAATATTTCCCCCTTCTCCGGGTCCGGACAGGATCGGTGGTTGTCCAAGTGCTTCTTTTAATTCCTCAAAAGCTTTTCGGCACTCTTCACCCACTTTGCTTCCTTATCGCCCTTCAGGTCTTTAAGTGCCTTGAAAAAGGCAAACATTTTTCTCCGCACTTGGAGATAAATCGATTTAAAGCAAGAACTCTCCCCGTCAAACATTGTACATCCCGAATGGTTTTGGGAGCCTCCATATCAATCGAGCTTGTATTTTGGCAGGATTAGCCTCAATTCCCCTCTCGTGATACCATGAAACCCAAAAATTTGCCCGAGGAGACTCCAAAGGCACATTTTTCTCGGGTTCAACTTCATTTGATGCTTCCTCAAGCATCGAGAAAACCTCACCAAATCTCGCAATGTGATTTGCTTTTGTAAAGCTTTTCACTAGCATATCGTCAACATACGCTTCAACATTCTTTCCTATCAGCTCTTTGAAAATCTTGTTGACGGCCCTCTCGATATGTTGCTCCCGCATTCTTCAGGCCAAAAGGCATGACCTTGTAATAATAGCTCTCACGATCAGTCATGAAAGCCGTATACTTCTCATCCTCCTTATTCATAAGGATCTGATTATACCCCGAGTAGGCATCCATGAAACTTAAAGTTTCATATCCCGCAGCCGCATCTATCAAGAGGTCAATCCGAGGCAACGGGTAGCAATCTTTTGGGCAAGCTTTGTTTAGATCCGTGTAGTCCGTACACATCCTCCACTTCCCATTCGCCTTTTCCACCATCACCACGTTGGCCAACCAAGTTGGGCACTCGATTGGTTCTATGAAACCAGAATTCTTAAGTTTTTCAACTTCGCTCCGAACGGCTTCATACTTTTCAATAGAGAAATTTCTTCTTTTTCTCGTATCACCGGTTTCGCCTTAGGGTCTATCCGTAGTTTGTGCTCGCAATGGCCCGATCGATCCGTGCATATCCTCAGCGGACCATGCGAATACATCTTTATTCCGTTGAAGAAATAACTTCAACTCATCTTTAAACTCTTCCACTGCTCGCACCCGATATAAGTAATCTTTTTCTCATCTTCGGTACACAGCTGGATTTGCTCCAGCTTTCTCCACCGGTTCGGGCCTTTGCATCTCTCGTCTCTTCCCGATCATCTCGAACTTCTATGGGGAGGGCAGTAACCTTCCTCGGACCCTCCTTGTCTTTTAAATAGGCAACATAACACCGCCGAGAGATCTTCTCGGGTCGAGGAGACTTGACCAATTCCCATATCAGTCGGGAATTTTATCTTCAGTGTGTTTTGTCGAAACAATAGCACCTATCTTGGATAAAGATGGTCGCCCGAGAATCATATTATAGGCTGGTAGTTCTCGAACCACCAAAAAATTGATTCGGACAGCTTGTTTCCTTAGGAAAACTTCCAATGGATAAATCCAACCGAACCGATCCTTCCGCTACCGGCAGATGACCCCGCAAAGCCATATAGGTGTGTAGATGAAGGTTTCATCAAGTCCCGATCCACCTTCAATTTTTGATACACTTCGTAGGAAATTAGGTCACCTGCAGACCTCGTATCAATCAAAACTCTATGCACTTCCCGCCGTGCAATCTCTACCTTGATGACTATAGCATCATCATGAGGTAAACAAACGTCTCTTTCGTCTTCTTCGCTAAAGGTGATAGAATCTTCACCATTCAGCTTCTTCCGCTTTCGCGCCTCTCCGGCTCCAACAAATTTGGATTTTGTTTTCAGACTCCGGAATGATTCGGGCTCGGTCCCCCGAAGATGGTAAGGATCGGTGACCGAGTAGCAGCTTCAATCACCTCCTTGCCTTTTTTAGACTTCGGGGCCTCCCTCGATCGTTCCGAACTAACCGAACGATCCTCGTTTGGAGCAGCCGCACGTGGCCCACGTGGCTCCTCCCTTCTCCCCGCTAACAAACCGGACAGATGTCCCCGAGATATCAATCTCTCAATATCTCGCTTCGATGACGACGAATCATTAGTATAATGACCATAGTCCTTGTGGAATCGGCAATACTTTTCCCGATCCCGTCGCTCTCCGGGTTTCAAAAGAATTTTAGGCGGCCACTTCAAAATATTTTTTCTTTTGAGGATATTCAAAATATCAGCCCGAGGAGCATTCAATGGAGTGTACTCACTTCTACCGGGGATCTTTGGCGCCAAGGCTGGGATCTTCCAACCCGATCACGAACATTCTTCTTTGGCTTCGCTTCGCTCAGAGCCTTTTGTTCCTTATTGGAGACTTTATTATCTCCTTGGCGCGCATCTAGAATCTCCATGACTTCAGCCGCTTCGGCATCTCTCGTACCAACTCAAGATAAGTCGTGGGTATATCCCGTAGTAATAACTCCAGGAGTTTCCGATTAGTGAGTCCTGTGAATAGAGCGGTTCGGCTACTTGTTCATCCAAGTTTTCTATCTCCATCGTCACTTTGTTGAATCTTTTCGTAAACTCTCTCGATCGATTCGCTCTTTCCTTGTTTGACAAAGAACAAGGTTTCTTCCGTTTTCTTGACTCCGTATCCCACTCGAATTGCCCTATGAATTGGCGCGCCAATTCGCCAAAGTTTACGATCCTTCCGGAGGGGAGGTTAGAAAACCACTTTTGTGCCGCTCCAGTTAGAGATGAACCAAAAACCCCGCATAAAATTTCATCGAATTACCCGAAACCGCCATGGTCTCGTTGGTAATAGCCGATGTGAGCCGTTGGATCTCCGGAGCCATCGAATGTTGAGAAGGTAGGCAAACGGAAGTTATGGGGAAACCGATATCCCGCAATTGGCTCAAGAGAAAGGAGTCTTCCGAATGACCGAGTAAATATCCTCGCTATTCTTCCCTTAGCCAATCGCCCTAATTTCTCATTGATGTTGGCCAATTCTTGACCAACTGGGTCGGGTGATCTTCAGCAATATGATCACGACCTCGATTAACACGATCATCCCGTGCTACTCGATCATCACGAACAGCCCGTCCTTCCCGAACATTCCTCTCGTCACGAATCGCTCGATCATCACGAACGGTTCTTTCCGACAATGGGTGAGTGAGTTCTTACCCCCGTATCCAACCTTGTATTTGAATCAGCTTGTACTCTCTTGCGGTCTGTCGAACCGAGCGCCTCGCCTCGATTGATCATCGATCCTCCGAAGTCCTCGGTCTCCTTCACGGAAATTCTGATCAACATTCCGGTCTTCAGCCATTCTCTCGGTCACGTGGCAATGCACGTCTCCCCGAATCGCGTTGATCGTGCTCTTGTGGTAAAACCACTCGTCCGGTGAGCACGCGGAGTGCTTGGCTCACCTCCAAGAGTTGAATCTTTACCAGATCCAATTGATCTTGGATTGTATCGAGAGGAGGATTACGCCCTCCCCGGCCATCATCCACTTCGATAGGATTTTGGCTTTCCGGGGAATATCTGGATTATTCACCCTGTGTATCCGAACACCGGAATTGCGTTGTGCAGCGGTCGCCGCGGCTGCTGATCTAGTCACCATGGCTTTTCAAGTCTTTTCCCACGACGGCGCCAAATGATGCGTCCAAAATCTGCTCAGCCCTTGGATCTCCACGTGATGTCCCGCAAAACGAAAGCGTCAGATGTGGCCCGACCGCCGGGGTCGGGAGTCCACCTCCGAAGGCTAAGTCGCTTGATGAACTTAATCACAAACGGCTCGCTAGAAGCACGAGCTAATGAATGAAGAAACGGGAAAGGTGATCTAGATAGCGGAACGCCGATAGTTTAGGTCTATCAGCATGTATCCGAACCCGAGTCCGGGGGCACCGGGGGGGTGGGCTCGAATCTCCTTCGTTGGATGCACTTGAGCCTTCTTCGGGTAGTCGTTGGATCTCATCGAGTAGATCCGTTGAGCGATAGACTTCTACTAGTTTGGGCTAGTAGAGGACTCCCGAGATAACCGTTAGGTTATGCGATAGTTATCCCTTTGATAATGATTATCCGCAGCCGTCGGTTTGAGTCTCGCCATCATCGTGGTGTTTACCCTAATCCATAAGTAAGATTAGGGCACGCTTGCAGCCGAATAAGCTTTCTTCTTCAGCAAGCCATCTTCCGGATCCGGTTCGCTCGGGAGCGATTCGGTTTTCTCCGTCTCGACCGGGGTTGAGGGTCGGACCAGGTATGAACCCGGTCTGATCATAAACTCTCCATACACACCCAACGAAAAAACCGAAAGCGTGGCTTGGGGCTATTTAAGGACACCGAAAGCCCCCACGGAAGAGGAGGCCCCCCCGGGGGGCCCGGGGGTTGGGCTCCCCATAACTCCATTAACAACCAAGCAGACGGGAACAGGGGAGCACGGCCCCCACCCCCCACCCCACCCCACCCAAGCAAAAAAGGAAAGGAAGAGAGGGAGCGGGCCCCCCCGGCCCCCGCCGCCGCGGCCCGCGGCCCCCCCCCCGCCCCCCCCCCGCCGCGCCCTATTTGGCACATCCGGGTATGTGATCCCCAGTCAAAGGATCAAGCATCGAGGGACCATGCCTCCCACATAAGCGATAAAACAATCATGAACAATGATAATCAAGGTAAAAGCAATAAATAACAGATATCATGAATAAGATATGAACAAATAATCAGAGTGCGGAAATAAGTGATACCAAGTGTATAAGTATGATTATAAGAAAGAGAAAATGAGCGGAAGTCACTCTCTCAGTGGCAGCAAAAAAGTACTAAAATCAAGTTAAGTTACAATCCAAAGTTTAAAAAGTAACTTAGTGAAAGTTAATTACATATCCCAGTGTTTAACAAAAATCCAGGGAAATGGGGCACTAAGCAAGGGTTTCTTCTATTTTAGTAATTATATCTTCATAAGTGTGGATGAAGAAAGCCTAGCACGGCCGCTCCCTCACCACAATGGGGCTAACCCTGGTACGCAGTGTAATCCTCCTCGGCACCATAACCCTTATCTTCATCGTAGCTACCACCCGGAGAGTAGTATGTGGAATCATAGTCCGTCTCGTAGGGTGCACCATCGCAGTCTTCAACACCTGCGGGATAATCTAACAAACATTTGCACAAAAGTAATGAGTTCAAAAGAACTCAGCAAGGTAGTTATTCCATAATTCATAACCATATAAGTACAAATCATAACATGATGCAATATGATATGAAACACATGATGCAAGTATGATTCTAACTCTATGAATGCTAGTCTCTATGGTAGACATGCTTTAAGTTATAGCACCATACTTCTTTAGGTAAGCCTTAGTCACTCAATACTGGGGGGAATTGGGTCCTGCATCCCTCTTGGACAAATCCATGGCTGGGGTTTCGGTCATCGCTCTCTCACATCACCATTTGGTCTAAGTATTGGTGCATGTCAAGGTAAAGCCTAGCCCAATGCAACTCATCTATTCAGTCGTATCAAGTCATATCCGGATACTTCCATTCCTCTCATCCCGGGATCCTTTCCGGTATCCTTCACACTAGAGTCATGGATATTACCCACTGGACTCATCAACCTTATTGGTCATCCACAAATAGTAGATGGGAAGCTCTTACTTCCTCTCACGGATATGTGTCACATCCTCCCAATCGGTACCCTAACTGGCATACCCGAGAGTGTGATCCACAACCCTAAAGATCAAGTTTAGGAACGATCATATCCATTTCGCACAATAACATAATCGAAAGCAAGAACAAATCATAATGTTCAAGTAATTTATAATAAAAGTCAAGAAAGGATCTCAGAAGGATCACTATAGAATATCAGAGTGCGGAATAACTAGATACCAAATCAAAAGACAACTGCAGAGTATAGCGGAAATATACCCTACAAACACATGCAGAAGGTAGATAGAAATCTAAATAAAGCTCTAAGCTAATACAAGTATAGTAAAAGATAAGCCTAGAAGAAACAAAAGAAATCTAATCCACATCTTCAGTCAGCTCTTCTTGCTCTTCAGTCTTCATCTTCTTCACCTTGCGCTTCCTTATATGGACCATCAAAGAAGTCCGAACCTGTAGAGAAGTCTAACAACAGATTGTACAAAAAGGAATGAGTTTCGAAATAAACTCAGTAAGGCAAGTTAATCCATAACAACATAAATAACATGTGGCAAAACATAACAAGATGCAATGCAATATGAAACAGATAATGTATGAATGCATCTAAACTCTATGTATGCTGGTCTCTATGGCACACATGCTTTAAGTCATAGCACCGTACTTCTTTGGGAAGGTCTGCTCACACCCTCAACCATATAAGATATCTTGGGTTCCCTCAACCATTTAAGATATCTTGGGCAGCCGGTTGGTAATGGGTTCTGCATCCCTCAGGACAAACCATGGCAGGGGTTTAAGTCAACACACTCTCTCACAACCATTTGGCATAAGTACCGGCGCATGTCAGGGAAAAGCCTAGCCCAATGCAAGTCATCTACTCAGTTACATCAACTCAGGTCCAGATACTTCCATTCCGTGTCCCTGACGATGATTTCCAGTATCCTTTCCACTAGTGTCCTAATATTCCCTGACTACGGACTCATCAACCCTATTGGTTATCCACATATGGTAAACGGGAAGCTCTCATGTCCCCTCACGGATCACTTCACCGGTCTTGGGCGCCCATGAGCCCAAGTCTAGCCATATGCAACCCTCCAACAAATGGCCCCCACAATGTGATTCCCGTCCTCTCATGGGTTGGTTACCGGTCTTGAGCGCCTGTGAATCCCCATTGCCACCACGGGTCGTTTGGTCTCAATACCCTTCCGAATCGGGTCTGATATAACAGGGGTATATCCTAGCCAAACATTGCTAGACAGCCCTAGTATGACATCCATTGATTCGGGAAAGCGTCGATGGGCATCTTCGGAGAACATCCCATACTATTCCCTCCGATGTCCAAGGACAGAAGCGTCAAAAGGACACTTCCCAATCCCAAACAAAACTTAAACAAACACATTCAGACCAGTCATGACATACACAGTCAACAACTCATTATATAAAAGAGAATGTAAAGTCATAACAATATAGTAATAAGCAATCTCACATAAGTCTACGTAATAAAAGAAACATGATAAAGAGCTACTGTTCTCACAGTAGTATATCAGAATATAAAGTGCAACAACAGTAGGTAATCTCATAGTTTCATAAAGTAGAAACCAGAGAGCATGCGATCTATGTAGTTAAGGGACTAACTGTCCTTACCTTGATTATCGCCGAAGATAATCCAACGATCAAAGAGAGGGGTTCCAAACTTAGCAAATAAACCCCTAACAAGCATAGATACAACATTAGGAAAGATACCTAAAATATCAGAGAGCAAACGAATCAAACTGAGCGAAAATTGAAGCTACTGTCTTCATTGGTCGATTGATTGGTCTACTGACCCAGTCGACCAATCAGTCGACCAATCGAGTCAGTACGGGATAGTGAAAATTGTTTTGGCCATAACTTCTTCGTTTGAAGTCGGATTGATCCGAAATTCGAAAGGGAACTTCATAGGATGTATTAGAATCATATGGGAAGATAAAATCATCAAGTCATGGTCAAAATATGGGTTCTTGATTTGACCCAAGAAACTAGGGTTTCAACCTTATGGTTCCCATAAAAAGGTTATAATCACAGAGAGAGAGGGAATGATTGTTATCAAGAAAATAACAAGAAGTCATAGGAAATCTAGTTTAGGTTAATAGAAACATTTCCCATGAGGTTTCCCTCACATGGGAGGTTACCAAAAGGTTTCCAGAAAGATCATACAAGGGTTAGGGTTAAGGTTTCAAGAATCTATTGGCTAGGGTTAAGATCATGATGATGATCATAGATCTCAAAGAATAGAATGAGATCATGGAATAGATGGTTGCAAGGATGCATCATCTTTTTCCTGATCTCAATCAAGCACAAGAATGAAGAAAGAATAATTTAGAAATCCTAATTAGGTTAAACATGGATCATGAAGAAAATATAGTATGATCAAGGATAAAGGATTAAAGATTGATAGGTTACAATTCTAGTAAGGGAAACACATTGATTGGAGGTTAACAAGATCAAACTAAGGGTTCTTGGTTTGATCCAAGAAGTTAGGGTTTCACCTTTTTTGGCTTGCAGGAAAAGGTTGAGATTGCAGGAGGGAGGGAATTGATGATAGGCCAATTACAACAAGAAGAATTAAAGAATATTGAATTTAGACCAACCTCCACATTACTCATGAGGTTTACCTCATATGGGGGTTACCAAAAAGGTTCTCATGATGACCACACAAAGTTAGGGTTTCAAAGGTTAGGGTTTCAAGAATTCAACTGGCTGGGGTTGAGATCATGATGATGATCATAGATCTCAAGGAACAAGATGAGATCATGGAGTGGATGGTTGCAAGAGTGCATCATCTTCTTTCTGATCTCAGCCAAGAACAAATTAAAGATAGAAAATCAGAGATGGAGAAGAAAGAGTGAGTATACACATACCTTTGTTGCAGGAGGATGAAGATTTCTTCAAGTCTTGTGAGAGATCACCAAGGAATGCAAGGGAATTGATTAGATTAGGGTTCTAACTCGTTCCAGAGGCTTAGGAGGCATAGGAGGCAAAGTAATCCCGAGATTTGGACTTAAATAGAGCAGCCATGACCTAATTAGCAAAAACAGAAGTCATTGGTCGATTGGATTGGTCTACTGGTCCAGTAAACCAATGAGTCGACCAATCAGGACAACAAGGTTCAAACAGGGATTCGGAGGACTATACAGGGTCAAATTGAGTGAGGTTTTCTTCTACGAGTCAATCAAGAAGTCTAGTTTCCTGAAACACTTTCGGATCAAGAATTGGAGTTCATTAGGTCCACCAAATAAGCTCATCTTCTTTGATGCGCAAGCAGGATTTGCCAGACATAGTTCAGCAACTTCAGACAGGGATTTGGAGGGTTATATGGGGTAAAATTGAGTGGGGTTTTCTCCTACAAGTCCATCATGAAGTCTAGTTTTGGGAAATATCTTCAGATTGGGCACAGGAGTTCATTAGGTATTTCAACTAATTCACCCCTCTTCGGTGCGCAGATTCAAAACTAACACTGACAATGCTCTCAAGTGAGGGGCATCATCGTCAATGTCCATGGGCTTGGGTTCCGACACCAAATCATCAACCAAAAGGGTCTACAAGCAACAAGCTAAGATCAAATCAGGGTCCAACTTTAAGGTGTAACATTTAAACTAACCCTTCTTTACCCAAAACAGATAGGGTGTCCTGGCTAGGTTTGGGCTGGATTTCACAATATGACTCACCGATTTCGAGCACCCGTGAGCCCAAGTCTAGATATTTGCAACCCTACCAATAAATGGCCCCTTTTGGGTATCCTTAGCATGGTTTATGTCCTCTCCCGGGTTGGTAACCGGTTTTGAGCGCACATCAAACCATACACTACCACGAGTCGTTCGGTCTCAATGCCCTTCCAATTCGGGTCTGACACGACAAGGACAAACCTAGCCACACAACTAGACAATCCTATGTATGTCATCCAATAACCAGAGAAAGTGTTGATAGGCACCTTCGGAGAACATCCCATACTATTCCCTCGGATGCCCAAGGACAGAAGCATTAATAGGACACTCCCCAATCCCAAGTAATACCTAAGCAATCTCTTACTCAAGTCCATTATATCGTATACATTTGATACATCATCATGATAGAAGTTAAATCATAATATCAAAGTGATCCATCATATATAGAAGTAACAAGAATAATAAATCATTGTAACAAGAGTATATGAAATCACAATACTACTGTTCTAAAACATGTATAGCAGTCCTATGATATTCAAAAGCAATTAAGAGGCTATGTTCATTAAGTTATGAGCATCAAAACATAAGTACATAGCCTATGTATTTATGGTGATAACCATCCTTACCTTAAATTAAGTTGATGATGATCCAAGAGTTACAAAGGAATGATCCAATAATAGTGTTAAGACCCTAAACAAACACAAATGATAGATTAGAGAAGAAATTGGGAAAATTAGAGGTCGAACGGGTAAAAATTGGGTGAAGTTGCAGTCAGCAACATGTTTGGTCGATGCTCATGGTCGATGGCATCGACCAAGGAGGATCAACCAAAATAGTCTCGGGCTGCATATTGGATTTTGGGGGTTTTGGTCTGAATTCGGTCTTTCGGGGCTCGGATCGATCCAAAACTTGGAGGGATGCTTAAGAACAGTATAAGAACACTACAAATCAAGAAATTAACACAATCCAATGGTCTAAATAGAAATCCCCAAATTAGACTACTAAGTTCAATAGACAAGAATTATAGCATGGATTGAAATCAATTGCATTTGCATTGGAAAGACATGAATTAGCTAGGTGAATTTATAGGAATTTGATTAGGATCATATGCTAGTAATAAACATATACATAGCACACTGTATACCTCAGTTTATGATAAGAATGCATGAAGTTAAGATGAAAATCAAGGAATGTATATGCTAGGATTCAAAAGAGAGCATAACATTAATAGACATGGGAGAGGATCATAGGTTAAGTAAGAGTGAACACTTGGAGTGATGGTTGCAAGGTTGCAACATGAACTCCAAGGTTTCAACAGCAAGAAAAAGAATAGATGAGAGTAGAAAAGAATAGAATAGAGAGTGAGAGTGATGAATCATACCTTGTAGTGGTTGATGGAGACAAGGAACAATGATTGACAATGATTTGGGTGGAATCTTCTTCAGCAACGCCTAGGAGGTGCTTTGGGAAGCTCTCTCCACGTTCTCAGGAGTGATAATGATTAGAATCTGGCTCAAAATACGAGCTAGTCTAAATAGGATAGGGAATATTCCAAAGAATCATTAATTTCAAGTATGGGATACTTTGGTCAATGGTCTTGGTCGATGGCATCAACCAAGGAGGATCGACCAAAATAGGTTTCAGCAGAAAATCCAGAAATAATTCAGCAACTTTGGATAGGGATTCAGAGGGCTATACAAAGTCAAATTGAGTGGGGTTTCCTCCTACAAGTCAATCAAGAAGTCTAGTTTTTGGAAATACCTTTGTATTATGCACGGGAGTCCATTAGGTACTTCAACTGATTCACTCTTCTTCGATGCCCAGATTTTCACTAAACACCGACAATGTACTCAAGTAAGGGGTATCATCGTCAATGTCCATGGGCTCGGACTCCGACTCAAAATTATCAATCAAAATGGTCCACAAGTCTCTTCTACCACCACTTCAGGTGTGAAACCCAGCCCTAACCTTGACCCGAAAACTTTGTTATTTGTAGGTCCAGTGACCCAAAGTAAAGTAAGAAGTCAGCTTTGGGCCATTCCAGTGGAGGACTTGGTGTCTGGCTTTGAATCCATGAGTGTTGATGATGAGGTTCTATTTATGGAAACTGAATCTTGATGAAAATCGGATTAGTTGATGGACTTGGAGTGCTCTCTATCATGGTTTGAAGGCATTTCTACCTATTAGGTAAGTCACTTGGTATGTGTGCAAAACCCCTTTAGGGTTGGATTTGATCTGGGCCTTCAATTCCCTGTTTAGAAGTTGCTGAACTGATTGGTCGACTCATTGGTCGACTGGACCAGTCGACCAATCCACTCGACCAATGGGTTCTGTCTTTGGTACTTAGGTCTTGCTTGCTCTATTTAAGTCCAATCTCGAGTCTACTTCGTATTTTCTGCCTCCAAACTCTTTGGAATGAACCAAAGACCTCTGCAAGTCATCTCCCTTGCGTCCTTGGTGTTTATCTTGACGGATCTTCGTCAAAACTCTTGTTCTTACACAAAAAGGTATGTTTACACTTTCTTCTTCTTCTTTATCCTTGTTTTCTTTCCTTTTTGAGTTGAGACAGTAGAGGAGATGCTGCATTCTCTGTTGCAAACATCTCTGAACTTCTCTCTCATGATCTTCCTAAGGATTAATGGCTAATGCGATGATCTTAACCATGATCATTGCAAGCTTTTGAAGGAATCATGATCAAATCATGATCTTGTCTTTGTTCATCTTTTGATTTAAATTCTGATCTTCTTAGATCTACTATATTGATCATGTTAGTAGTCAATCGCTGTGTTTTCTTTACATGATTCATGATCTATCAATCTCTAGTTGTTTCTCTTCTACCATACCATGCTTTCTTCAAGAATCATGATAGTTACATCTATGGTAGGTTTTGTTTCCTTATTTAGATTTATGTTCTTAGATCTATTTTCTTGAAGATCTAAGTATGCCTTCCATGATATCTTTATCTGAATCAATGATTCATTCTCCTATTGTTCTTGTCTATGATTTCTATCTTGAATTCTTCAAGAACCATGATTGATCTAATTATGGTAACTTTTTGTTTCCTAATTTGTAACTTGAAAACTTGATTTGATTAGTGTTTTGAGGTCCTCTATATGTTAGGATACTACCAATGTAGTTTACCCCTTGTTTAGTACCCTTTTGAACCACCAAATTCGGTTCTTTATTCTTAAAACTCTGATTTTGTAGGCCACTGTCTCCATTGGTTGACTGATTGGTCGATCGGGACGATAGATCAATCCAATCGACCAATGAGTACAGCAACTCCAGATTTGGTCTGTTTTGGATGTTTTGATATCTTTTCTGTTAGGGATCTTTCCTAATATGTTGTATACACTTGTTTAGGACCTTCTTCTCAAGTTTGTCAAGATCTTACTTGATTTCTTAGGATTCCTTTGCAAGTTATAAAAGGTAAGGATGGTTACTTCTTTAACAACATAAATTGCATATCTTAAGTTTCTATATTTGAATCTTGTTAATTTATTTCTTTAATTAGATTCTTATAATGTTATACTACTGTGGTACTGTCTTGATATCAGTAGCATTACTTGTTTATATTAAATTGACTCATGTATGGTTTACTTACCAGTTATATACAAGTTGATTGTAATTATTGATTTCGTTCCATATATGAAGTTACCATATATGTGATGTTATGAATTGATGCTTGTGTATGCTTAAGTATGGTTTGGAAAGGAGAGGTGTCCTTTTGACACTTCTGTCCTAGGACGTCTACGGGAATATTATGGGATGTTTCCGGAGATGCCCACTGGACACCTTCCTAAACTGTTGGATGACATATTTAGGACTGTCTAGTAGTGTTTGGCTAGGATGTCCCGTTATGTTAGACCCTAATCGGAGGGGTATTGAGACCGAACGACCCGTGGTAACAATGGGGATTCATGGGCGCTCAAGACCGGTAACCAACCCGTGAGAGGACAGGAATCACATTGTGGGGGCCATTTATTGGAGGGTTGCATATGGATAGACTTGGGCTCACGGGCGCTCAAGACCGGTAACCAACCCGTGAGGGGACGTGAGAGCTTCCCGTTTACCATATGTGGATAACCAATATGGTTGATGAGTCCGTAGTCAGGGACTATGAGGACTCTAGTGTGAAGGATACCAGAAAGGATCGCCAGGGGCGAGGAATGGACGTATCTGGATCTGATTTGATGTAACTAAGTAGAAGACTTGCATTTGGCTAGGCTTTACCCTGACATGCGTCGGTACTTAGACCAATGGTGATGTGAGAGAGTGGTGACCTATACCCCAGCCATGGAATGTCCTGAGGGATGAAGGACCCATTACCCACTGATGATGAGTGAATGAGACTTTCCTAAAGAAGTATGGTGCTATGACTTAAAGCATGTCTGCCATTAGAGTCCAGCATACATAGAGTTAGATTCATACATTCATTGTTTGTCTCATACCACATTGCATATATGTTTGTTTTGTAATCCTGCCATTTATGTTATTATGGATTTAACTGCCTTACTGAGTTTCTTTGAAACTCATTCCTTTTTGTACAATGTTTGTTAGACTATTCTACAGGTTCTGAGTATCATGACTGCTCGTATGAAGAAGCGTAAGGAGAAGAGGCATATCTCCAGGAAAGTGATTGCGGTTACGACAATTACACTGAAGATTCCGCGAGTGGTTATGCTCCGTACGATGCTTAGTCCGACCATAGAGTGGAAGCGCCCTTGTGCCATTTATGAGATTTATACTTATAGGGATATTGTCTATAAGATTGAGAACAATTTAGTTACCTATTGTACCTGCTATTGGGATTAGATTCTATCCTGTTTCTTCTCTTTTAGAACTACATTTCCGCTGGTTGTAGAGTGGGATTTTGCCTCACTTTACTTATCTGATTTAGACACTCTGATTATATTTAGTACTCTGATTTATATATGATTCATTCTTTCCTTATTTGGATCTATGGTTTATCTTTCGCACATCAATTATTATTGTTCATGATTATGTTATTGTTTATGTGGGAGGTTGATTACTCGATACCTGATCTTCGGGCTGTGGATCACACTCTCGGGTATGCCAGATTGGGTACCGGCTGGGAGGATGTGACATCAGGTCTTCAGACCTATAAACAACAATGGATCCGGGTCAGGGTCAGGGTCAGGGTTAGGATAGGGCTGGATTTTACGTGATGAACATGAGGATCGAGAAAGTAACACTCGTCATACCGACGGTGTCACATCCACCCAACCAGTACCCTACCTGGCATACCCGGGTGTGTGATCCACATCCCTGAAGATCAAGTATTGAGAAAACCAACCTCCCACATATACAATAACATAATCATGAACAAGAGGTAATCAATGTAATATCATAAGAACTATGAGATCAAGATAAGAAGAAGAGAGACAATATAATAAGAGTGCGGAAAGATATGATAACAATATATGAATAATCACAATGTAGAGTGTGCGGAAAATCACTCCCCATATCACAATGGAAAAGTAGCTCGAACACAAGTAAAGGTTACAACCATTTCTCAAAAGAAAGGAAAGAAAGAAGTAATTAACTAAACTAATGTCTCTTATAACTTATAAAATGTATCTTCAAAACCATAAACCAAAGAAACAAGACATAGCCGCGTCCATTCCAGAGTAGGACTAATCCTGGTACGCAACATAATCACTCGAGGGATCTTCAGTGTAATCCTCATAACCGTTAGCACCCTGGGAGTAGTATGCCTCATCGGCTGGCATCTCGTAGTATTGGCTGTCATATTCTTCAGTTCCTGTAGACAAATCTAACATAGGTATTCGCACAAAAAGGAGTGAGTTCAAAAGAACTCAGCAAGGCAAGTTATTCCACAATAACAAAAAAAACATGATACAAACATAACATGATGCAATATGATATGAAACAGACAATGCGTGTATGAATCTAACTCTATGTATGCTAGTCTTTATGGCATACATGCTTTAAGTCATAGCACCATAATTCTTTGGGAAAAGTCTCAAATCACTCAGCATCGGTTGGTAATGGGTCCTGCATCCCTCTCGAACAATCCATGGCTGGGGTTAAGGTCACCGCTCTCTCACATCACTGTTTAGTCTAAGTATTGGCGCATGTCAAGGTAAAGCCTAGCCAAATGCAAGTCATCTACTTAGTTATATCAACTCAGATCCAGATATGTCCATTCCTCCCCTCTCGGGATACTTTCGGCTATCCTTCACACTAGAGTCAACGTATCCAACTCTCTCAATACGGACTCACCAACCCTATTGGTCATCGACAAATATTAGACAAGAAGCTCTAATGTCCCCTCACAAATATATATATCTCACCGATCACGGATGCCTATGAGCCCAAGTCTACTATTTGCAACCCTATTAATAAATGGCCCCCAATGTGATTCATGTCCTCTCACGGGTTAGCTACCGGTCTTGAGTGCCCACAAATCCCCATTGCTACCACGGGTTGTTTGATCTCAATACCCTTTCGAATCGGGTCTGATGTAACAGGACATCCTAGCCAAACACTGTTAGACAAGCCCTAGGTATGACATCCAATAATCCGAAACAGTGTCAAAGGGCACCATTGGAAATATCCTATACTATTTCCACTGATGTCCAAGGACAGAAATGTTAAAAGGACATTCCCCAATCCCAAATCATACCTAATCAATCACATTCCCAATTCAGTCATATGATACATAATCGATATTTCATCATATAAAAAGACACAAATAACATGATCAATCGCATATGTAAATGACAAGGATAAGTATTTATAATATCAAAAGAAAATAGGAATATGGTACTACTGTACTTGAAGTACTTATAGCAGTAATACAATATTAAAAAAATACAATATTGGAAGTGAATTTAAGAATTCCCAAAATAGAACTAAGATTCATGTAATCTATGTAATTATGGAAACTACTGTCCTTACCTTAAATGGAATCGAAGATAATCCGGAGATCAAAGAGAATGGTCCCAAAGTTAGCAATTAAACCCTAGACAAGCATAGATACAACATCAGAAGAAAAATCTAGAAGATCGGAGGTCAAATAGATCAAATCGGACAAAAGCATCAATGCTGTCCATAGTTGGCTAAATGGCTGGCTGACTGACCTAATCGACCAGTCAGTCGACCAAATGAACAGTAACCGGGCCAAAACTAAAAATTTGATCCGAAACCTAGCTTTTGGGACTCGAATCACTCCAAAATTTGAAAGGAATCTTAGGAATAGTGAACTAAGACTATTTAGTAAAGATTAATCATCAAACAAGGATCAAACCATGACTTCCTATTTTGGAAACCTAACTTCTAATTTGCTAAAATCAAGCTCTTCAATGGAATCAACCATAAATGCAAAGAGAAATAAGGGATTCAATAAATAGGATGATGAGTAGTAGATTATGTATTATGGAATAACTGCCTTGCTGAGTTCTTTCGAACTCACTCCTTTCTGTGCAAATGTTTTGTTAGATTATTCCACAGGTACTGAAGGATTTGATGGCACCTACTCCGAGACGGCCCCCGATGAGGCATACTACCCTCCGGGTACTAGCTACCATGAAGCTTACTGTGAAGATCCCGAGGGTGATTACGCTTCGTACCAGGATTAGTTTAACTCTAGTGTGGGAGCGGCCGTGCTTACTCTCTTATGTTTAAACTTATGAAGACATTTTGTATAAGACTGAGGAGACAATTGTTTAGATTTTCATCTAGTTATTTCTCCTTTTGAGATTTGGATTTGTAACCTTAACTATGATTTGACCTACTTTCCGCTGCTTCTGAGGGAGTGATTTCCGCTCATTCTCTCCCTTTTGGATTATATACATTGGTATCTTTTATCTCCGTGCTTTGATTATATTTTTTCTTATCCTTATCGTGATTTCATTGTTTATATGCTATGACTTTGATTATATTATTGTTCATGATTGTGTTATCGCGTATGTGGGAGGCATGGTTGCTCGATACTTGATCTTTGGGACTGTGGATCACATACCCGGGTATGCCAAGTAGGGTACCAGCTGGGTGGATGTGACAGAGTGGTATCATAGCACAAGTTCAAGTGAAACACCAACCACATAAACGATAACGTAACATTCCGAGTCATAAATCCAGAAGTGACTCTTGTATTCTTAGAGTGAATAATAGATAACTCGGACTAGAAACTTAATTAATGAAGCATAAGTTGTTTGTTAAATAATATACCATAATTATGATTTAAAAAGCATCACATAATGCAATAAAAAGAAAATTCATAATACACAATAATAAAGTGAAACAAAGTGAACTTCATTAAGTTAAGAAAGTTTTACATCAAGTTACATATGAAAAACATAAACTGAAATCCTAGTGCAATCTATCTATCGAGGAGACAGCCTCTGATCTCTAAGTGGCCTGACATCATCTGAAATTTGAGTGAGCTGAGACTGCATATGCTCCTGTCTCAACTCTATCTGTGTCTTTCTCAACTCCATCCTCTCATACATCTGCTCCTACCTGACCTCCATCCTCTCCAGTATGGAAGTCATGGAAAGCATCTGAGCATACAAGTCCGGTGTCTTAGGAGCAGCATGTGATGGGCCTCCGACCTCGAAGTGTGGTGCGTGAATCCCATGATTATTCGGATCAGCCTCGCGCATCTCCGCATCATCTCCATCCTGATCATCTAAATCTGGACCAGCCTGTCCCTCATCCACTAGTACTACATCGTCCTCATACTCTGACTCATACTCATCCTCTGGATCTGGTGATCTCACAACATCATCTAGTTGCATCAATCCAATGGTCCTCGTACCAATGGACCAATGGGATACCCCATGTCCCTGGTCCTCATCTCCTCATCATCCAGCCTCACCCCGAAATGCCTGAAGATGAGCGTCAATAGTCATCCAAAACAAAGATTCCTCATACTCGAGCGCTCAACTATATCGATCATGACATTCTGAATGAGAAAAGCCAGATCTATCTCAAATCCCATGTATATCGAATAAATGACTAAGACATCCATCACCGACACCTTATGGTGATGTCCAGCCTTAGGCATGATGTTCCTACCCACAATCTGGCCAATAACTCTCATTGACGGTGTCATCTCACCATTGTTCAGTGGAAGGTGACATCGATCATCATCCCATAGTGTGGCACAGGTCTTATGTAACTCATAGGGGAGGATATGTCTGTCTACCCTAGCACTGGGTGGTATCCATACACAAGCATGTGGGTAAAAAGGTACCCCGAAGTTCTCCGCGAGTGTACGGGTAGTAAAGTGAATCCGTGTCCCTCGGACCTGACTCACTACCACTAGTTGAAGTAAATCCACCCCCAAACCCACTTCGAACGAAGTCAAATTGCTGTAGAACAGCCGAACCAACTCGGGATACACTGGTAAATCCTCCGTAAACAAGTGTGTCCATCTCATCGTGTCAAATCTTTTTCTGATCCTAAATGTCCTCAACTCCCGTAACTGTAGTACTCGACTGTGCTCGATGTGGCAATGCCCAAAGTACGTCTAATAAAGAAACTCTGCCTGTGGTGTATTGAAGCGGTGTTGGTCTATGACCTCTGCTCGTGGCTGAGTTGGAGCCTATCCTCTACCTCTCCTGGCTCCTACCAGCCTACCTCACCCTTGACCTCCTCCTCGTCCCTATGTCACATCCACCCAGCTAGTACCCTATCTGGCATACCTGGGATGTGATCCACAGCCCCGAAGATCCATAGTTCAGGGACCACATCATCCACATCGACACAATTATGAACAATCAATATTAAACTAACAATTGATAATAATAGAATTCAGAAATGAGATACCAAAGATAATCAGAGTATGGAAGTAAATATCATATTACATAAATTAAGAAGGCAATGGGCGGAATCCACTCCTTCAGTCAGGCGGAAGTGAGGTCAAAACTAAATAAGCACAAGTCTCAAGTTATGAAAATAAGTCAAAGTTATTACAATTCTTCCAAGTTTAATTGTCACAAAAAGGGGGGTAGCTACATATAAGTCTCCTCCACAATAAATAAATCTTCTTCAAAAGCGAAGACCATGGAGATCCAACATGGCTGTTCGCATACTACTCAAGGGCTAACCCTAATATGTCGGAGGATCTGCTTCGGTACCGTCACCGAAGTCTTCATTGTAGCTAGCCTCCGGATAGTAGTATGAGGCATCCGGGTCTGTCTCAGGGAATGTACCATCAGAGTAATCACCTGCAAAGTAGCCTAGCAAAATATTGCAACAGAAAAGGAATGAGTTCAAAGAACTTAGCAAGGAAGTTAATCCACCACACATAAACCACAAAATAATCATAAAATGATGCAGATGATATGACACATATAATGCAATATGATTCTACTCTAAGTATGTCACATCCTCCCAGCCGGTACCCTATCTGGCATACCCGAGAGTGTGATCCACAACCCAAAAGATCAAGTTTAGGAACGATCACATCCATTTCGCACAATAACATAATCAAAAGCAAGAACAAATCATAATGTTCAAGTAATTTATAATAAAAGTCAAGAAAGGATCTTAGAAGGATCACTATAGAATATCAGAGTGCGGAATAACAAGATACCAAATCAAAAGACAACTGTAGAGTATAGCGGAAATACACCCTACAAACACATGCGGAAGGTAGATCGAAATCTAAATAAGGCTCTAAGCTAATACAAGTAAAGTAAAAGATAAGTCTAGAAGAAACAAAAGAAATCTAATCCACATCTTCAGTCAGCTCTTATTGTTCTTCAGTCTTCATCTTCTTCACCTTGGGCTTCCTCATACGTACCGTCAAAGAAATCCGAACCTGTAGAGAAGTCTAACAACAGATTGTACAAAAAAAGGAATGAGTTTCGAAAGAAACTCAGTAAGGCAAGTTAATCCATAACATCATAGGTAACATGTGGCAAACCATAACAAGATGCAATGCAATATGAAACAGATAATGTATGAATGCATCTAACTCTATGTATGCTGGTCTCTATGGCAGACATGCTTTAAGTCATAGCACCGTACTTCTTTGGGTAGGTCCGCTCACATCCTCAACCATTTAAGATATCTTGTATTCCCTCACCCATTTAAGGTATTCTTGGGCAGCCGGTTGGTAATGGGTCCTTCATCCCTCAGGACAAACCATGGCAGGGGGTTAAGTCAACACACTCTCTCACAACCATTTGGCAAAAGTATCGGCGCATGTCAGGGAAAAGCCTAGCCCAATGCAAGTCATCTAGTCAGTTATATCAACTCAGTTCCAGATACGTCCATTCCTCGTCCCTGATGATCCTTTCCGGTATCCTTCGCACTAGAGTCAGCGTATCCTATGGCACCGACCAACTCGGACTACGGACTCATCAACCCTATTGGTTATCCACATATGGTAAACGGGAAGCTCTCATGTCCTCTCATGGGTTGGTTACCGGTCTTGAGCGCCCATGAGCCCAAGTCTAGCCATATGCAACCCTCCAATAAATGGCCCCCACAATGTGATTCCCGTCCTCTCACGGGTTGGTTACCGGTCTTGAGCGCCCGTGAATCCCCATTGCTACCACGGGTCGTTCGGTCTCAATACCCTTCAGAATCGGGTCTGATATAACAGGGGTGTATCCTAGCCAAACACTGCTAGACATCCCTAGGTATGACAACCATTGATTCGGGAAAGTGTCGATGGGCAACCCCAGAAACATCCCATACTATTTCCGTTAATGTCCAAGGACAGAAGTGTCAAAAGGACACTTCCCAATCCCAAACCAAACTTAAGCAAACACATTCTCAGATCAGTCATGACATACACAACCAGTAGTTCATCATATAAAAGAGAATGTAAAAGCAACATCAGATTAAGCAGTAATAAGTAATTCATATAACATAAACAATGAAAAGATGATATAAATAAGTGCTACTGTTCCCACAGTAGGAGATCAGAATTAAAATACAATAACAGTAGGTAATCTCATAGTTTCATAAAGTAGAAACCAAAGAACAAGCAATCTATGTAGTTAAGGAATCAACTGTCCTTACTTGATTATCGCCGAAGATAATCCAAAGATCAAAGAGAGAGACACCAAACATGGCAAATAAACCCCTAACAAGCATAGATATAACATTAGGAAAGATACCTAAAAGATCAGAGAGCAAACGAATCAAATCGAGCGAAAATTGAAGCCTACGACTTCATTGGTCGATTGCCTTGGTCTACGGACCCAGTCGACCAATGAGTCGACCAATCGAGTCAGTACGAAATAGTGAAAACTGTTTTGGCCATAACTTCTTCGTTTGAAGTCGGATTGATCCGAAATTCGAAGGGGATCTTCTTAGGATGTATTAGAATCATATGGGAAGATAAAATCATCAAGTCATGGTAAAAATATGGGTTCTTGATTTAACCCAAGAAATTAGGGTTTCAACCTTTATGGCTCTCATGAAAAGGTTATGATCACAGGAAGAAAGGGAATGGTTGCAATCAAGAACATAATAAGAAAATCTTGTTTAGGTTAATAGAAACATTATGGGAAGATAATCATGGTCAAAAGATGGGTTCTTGATCTAACCCAAGAAATTAGGGTTTCACCCTTATGGTTCCCATAAAAAGGTTAAGATCACAGGAGGGAGGGAATTGATGATTGGCCAATTACAACAAGAAGAATTAAAGAATATTGAATTTAGATCAACCTCCACATTACCCATGAGGTTTCCCTCACATGGGAGGTTACCAAAAAGGTTCTCGGGATAATCACCCGAGTTAGGGTTTCAAAGGATTAGGGTTAGGGTTTTCAAAGATTCCACTGGTGGGGTTGAGATCATGATGATGATCATAGATCTCAAGGAACAAAATGAGATCATGGAGTGGATGGTTGCAAGAGTGCATCATCTTCTTCCTGATCTCAGCCAAGAACAGATTAAAGAAAGAAAATCAGAGATGGAGAAGAAAGAAAAGAGAGTAGACATACCTTTGATGCGAGAGGAAGAAGATTACTTCAAGTTTTGTGAGAGATCACCAAGGAATGCAAGGGAATTGATTAGATTAGGGTTCTAACTCATTCCAGAGGCTTAGGAGGCATAGGAGGCGAATTAATCCCGAGATTTGACTTAAATAGAGGAGACAGGACCAAATTGGTAAATTCAGACACCATTGGTCGATTGGATTGGTCTCTCGGTCCGGTCGCCAATTCGACCAATCAGGACAGCAAGGTTCAAACAGGGATTCGGAGAGCTATACAAGGTCAAATTGAGTGAGGTTTTCTTCTACGAGTCAATCAAGAAGTCTAGTTTCCAGAAAAACCTTCGGATCAAGAATTGGAGTTCATTAGGTTCACCAACTAGGCTCATCTTCTTCTATGCGCAAGCAGGATTTGACAGACATAGTTCAGCAACTTCAGACAGGGATTTGGAAGGTTATATGGGGTCAAATTGAGTGAGATTTTCTCCTAAAAGTCCATCAAGAAGTCTAGTTTCGGGAAATATATTCATATTGGGCACAGGAGTTCATTAGGTATTTCAACTAATTCACCCCTCTTCGGTGCGCAGATTCAAAACTAACACTGACAATGCTCTCAAGTGAGGGGCATCATCGACAATGTCCATGGGCTTGGGTTCCGACACCAAATCGTCAACCAAAAGGGTCTACAAGCAACAAGCTAAGATCAAATCAAGGTCCAACTTTAATGTCAAACATTTAAACTAACCCTTCTTTACCCAAAACAGATAGGGTGCCCTGGCTAGGTTTGGGCTGGATTTCACATTCTCCCCCCCTTAAAATAATTTCGTCCTCGAAATTGGGAGAGTGCTTGGTTTCAAAAAGGCAGGGGTACTTTCCTATTATCTTGGCTTCCTTTTCCCAACGTCCATGGAAAACAAATAACAATAAGTCTTTTTGTAAGAAAACAAGGAGTAAATCTGACATGCTTTGAAATCAAATGGAAAGTATGATCATGGCTTCATGAAGATTTCACAAGGATCTTGGCGAAGATTAATATGAAGATCAAACCTTAAGAATGAAAGGAGATTGTAGAAGAGATGGTTGCAAGGATCAATATGTTGCAAGGATGCGGCATCTTCTTCATAATCTCAATCTCAAAGAATAAATCATAGCAAGAGTAGATCAATACAACACAAGAGATATTACAAATCTTTGATTGAAGACTAGGAGATGAAAAGCTTGAAGTCTTGAAACAATTAGAAGGAATAATAAATCATGAAGATCACACTTGATTTCTCTTCGAAATCATCATGTGGAGAATTTACAAGGTCATAGAGTGTATGGAGATCCACTCTAGAACAACAAGGATAGAAGGATCAATCATGGGAATGATTTAAGATCATCCTCCTATCAAAAGGAATGTAAGGCACAAGAAGAAATCGTGGAGAGAATAGATCAACTTTGGGGTAAACTTCTACCAAACGAAACTATGCAATTTGTACAGCAGAGAATAAATCGAACAATGCATATGGTATGTATGAATTTGGTACAACAGCAAGGTTAGGGATAGGTGGGATCTCACAAAGTATGCTGGTCATCTATGGTAGACATGCTTTAAGTCATAGCACCATACTTCTTTAGGTAGTCTCAGTCACTCATCACCGGGGGGAATTGGGTCCTGCATCCCTCTCAGACAAATCAATGGTTGGGGGTTTCGGTCACCACTCTTTCACATCACCATTTGGTACAAGTATTGGCGCATGTAAAGGTAAAACCTAGCCCAATGCAAGTCATCTACTTAATCATATCATGTTAGTTCCAGATACGTCCATTCCTCCTCTCTCAGGATCCTTTCCGGTATCCTTCACACTAGAGTCACAGATATTACTCACTAGACTCATCAACCCTATTGGTCATCCACAAATGGTAGATGGGAAGCTCTCACATCCCCCTCACTGATCATTTCACCGGTCTTGAGTGCCCGTGAGCCCAAGTCTAGCCATTTGCAATCCTACCAATAAATGGCCCCCTTCCGGGTGTTCGCAATGCAATTTATGTCCTCTCACGGAGTGGTTACTGGTCTTGAGCACCCACAAATCCACACTACTACCATGGGTTGTTCGGTCTCAATGCCCTTCCGAATCGGGTCTGATATGATAGGGACATCCTAGCCATACATCTAGATAAGTCCTATTTATGTCATCCAATAACTCGGGAAAGCGTCGATGAACACCTTCGGAGAACATCCCATACTATTCCCTCCGATGTCCAAGGACAGAAGCACCAATAGGGTACTGCTCAATCCCAAGTTATACTTAAGCAATCACATGCCCAAGTTCATCATATCAATTCACAAGATACAACATCATAATAAACATTCGATTCATGACATTGACATAATTCATCATATACTGAAATTGATAAGCATGATAAGACATTGAAATAAGATAATGTAAACACAAGGCTACTGTTGAAAGACATATGTAGCAAGTCTAACATGATAAGAGTATGAAATAGAAACCATGTTCACTAGGTTAGGAACACCAAGTCAAAATTTCATGTCCTACGTAATTATATCGATAACTATCCTTACCTTGAATTGGAGAAGAGAATGGTCCAAGATCACAAGCAAGTGGCCCAAGTAGTCTTAAAACCCTAAACAAGCATATATGAAAGGTTAGAGACGAATTCAGAACAATCGGAGATCAAACAAATCAGGACTAGGCAAAAGTTGCTGACAGCAATTCTGTTGGTCGATACATTTGGTCGATAGTATTGACCAACAAGCATCGACCAAAAGGATTTCGGACAGCAAGCTGGCTTTTTGGGTTTTGGCCCAGATTTGGTCTTCCGAGTCTCGGATCAATACGATACTTGGGGAATAGTCTAGGCACAACATAGGGACACTAATTATCAAGAATTTAACATAATCCAATGGTCCATTCAGAAATCCCCAAATTGATTTATCAAGGTCAAGAGTTGTTAAACATGGCATTTGCTATATCTTAATGCAAATTGAGGGGAAACATAGGGGATTAGATAGGGAATCACTTAGAAGCAACATTGAACTCATATGCAAGGTGTAGATTAGGTTAATCATAGGCTTCATCTCAGTTTTGGTAAATAAAGCAAGTTGATGAGCAATAAATCATGGAAATGTGTAGTTAATGATCATGAGGTGAATAAATCATAGTCATATTGGTGAAAACATCAATGTATGAGGTATAGAAGGCTCATGGCAAGGTGTTTGCAAGGTTGCAACACCTTGGCCATGGTCCCGACAGTAAAATAGAGAAAATAGGAGTGAGAGAGTGATTAGGAGAGAGAGTCATACCTTGAGAGTGGAACAAGAAAGTGGAAATGAGTGGTTGGCAATGATTATGGGTCAAAGAATTACACAATGTTTTGTGGGCGTATCGAACCACGGTTCGAACACCCACAGGAGTAACTCCTTTTAAACTGGCTTATGGATCTGAAGCATTGGCACCTATTGAAGTAATGGCTGGAACACTACGAGAAAGAGAGTTCTAAGAAAAAGCAAACGAACAAGGATTGCTAGATAGCCCTTAACTTGTTAGATGAACTTCGTGCAAAGGCAATAGCACAAACTTAACATTATCAACAAAGGAACGCGTCACATTATAATTCCCGAGTGAAGAATCGTCAATACATAGCGAGAGACTTGGTATTAAGAAATACCTTAGCTTCAGATCCACGCCATCAGAGGAAATTAGACCCTTCATGGGAAGGCCTGTATATGGTTATTAAACCAGTTGGTTCGGGAGCTTATAAGTTGAAGAACGTGACAACACAGAAAAAGCGGGATTGTTCGTTGAATGCCAGGCGCTTGAAGAAATATTATCCTTTAGGAGAGTATCATTTTCATTCAGGATGTAACAAAATTCAACTCAATCAATACAATTCTCAGTTTTCCACATACTGTCTTTTGATTGGAAGCAACACACAACACTCAAGATCAGATCCAGCGACAAAATCAAAAGGCATCGGTTTAAAACCCGTATGGGATCTTCTACAAGGCATCAGTTTAAAACCCGAGTGAGTTCCTTCTCAAACTTATTGAATTTCTTCGGAAATCCTTAAGTAAAGGCATTGGTTTAAAACCCGTGTGGGACCTTCTACAAGGCATCGTTTTAAAACCCGAGTGAGTTCCTTCTCAAACTTATTGAATTTCTCCGGAAATCCTTAAGTAAAGGCATCGGTTTAAAACCCGTGTGGGACCTTCTACAAGGCATCGATTTAAAACCCGAGTGAGTTCCTTCTCAAACTTATTGAATTTCTCCGAAAATCCTTAAGTAAAGGCATTGGTTTAAAACTCGAGTGAATTCCTTCTCAAACTTATTGAATTTCTCCGAAAATCCTTGAGTAAAGGCATCGGTTTAAAACCCTATGGGACCTTCTACAAGGCATCAGTTAAAACCCAAGTGAGTTCCTTCTCAAACTTATTGAATTTCTCCAGAAATCCTTAAGTAAAGGCATCGGTTTAAAACCCGGGTGGGACCTTCTACAAGGCATTGGTTTAAAACCCGAGTGAGTTCCTTCTCAAACTTATTGAATTTCTCCGAAAATCCTTAAGTAAAGGCATCAGTTTAAAACCCATGTGGGACCTTCTACAAGGCATCGGTTTAAAACCCGAGTGAGGTCCTTCTCAAACTTATTGAATTTCTTCAAAAATCTCTAAGTAAAGGCATTGTTTCAAAACAACTAAGAGGTACTGCAACAGAGACTCAAGTGACTGATAAAGTTCAAAGATGAAGTTAATTCTTTATTACTTTAAATGACCAGAAGGGGCCTACCTTTACATCAAATATACATATGAGATAACAAGTGTTGAGATACAATTTTCGTTCGGTCAAGAAGGAAAATCATCGCCGGTGATCATCAAGAACTCTAAAACAAGATCGAAGCAGCTTTGTTAAAAGCAACATAGAGTCAAGAAGCAACACAGTTTTAAGAACAGAGTCGGGAAAACATATGTTATTATTTGTTTATTTCCCTCAGGGATTGCGAAGCATTCTGTAAATTCCAACTTACAAAATCCTCCGCAATTCCATACTCTTTATCCAGCTTTTCTGGAAGAAACCTGGCCTTTGATCAAACCTGCATTCAAGGCAAGCTCTTCATAGCTGAATCCTTTAAGAGGAGACAAAGGAGGAGAGTTGTTAAGATGATGCATTATATCCGGATCTAGCGGTGGAAAATCCATCACGTCCTTGGCCCAGGAAGGAAGAGGAAGTCCCAGGTTTGCAAACACTTCGGGATGACAATTAGCGCGATGGGGAGTCGTGTTGAAATAAGGATTTCTCCTTAGTATCGATTCCCATACCTTGTTCTCACCATCCTGATATGCCTGCAAGTTATAAGCGTTCAGCATGTCAACAAAAGGCTTACTCAGCAAATATTTGAAGATGCAAGCCCTGGGAACATCAGTCGGAAGGGACTCGGGCAAAATGGCAACAGCTTGCCTTTGGGGCATTGGTACAACTCTAGACCCTTCCGCCCCTACTGAAAGCTTTTCAACTTCCCGCTCAAGCTGTCGGATTTTCTCCCTGGCACCATCCAAATCTGAACGAAGACGCTCGTTCTCAGAATTCTTCACTCGGGCAATCTCCCAAGCGTTGTCTCTAAAGACGAGCAATCTCAACATCTTGAGCTCTGGATTCTTCCCGAAGCCTAGAAACCTCATCACTCAGTCTACTGAGTCTAAAGGCTGTTTCCACTTGATTGTGGAAATTACCAATAAAACTCCTGCAACAACTTAAGAGTTAGTCAAGAGCAAAAGAAAAATCTTCAGAATGAAAGATAATGAAGAAAAACATACATCACCAGGGATTTTACAAACTCCCTATCTGGGACTGTAGAGAAGTCTCTGCTCTCGGTAGGCATTTGAACAGAAGTGCACCATTCTAGTGCCTTGTCAAAGTCGCATGTCACCAAGTCAGATCTCTTCAGTGACCAGGAAGGATCGAACACATCATCGGCCAACCGAGGGCGCCTCCTAAAAGAGGAATCCTCGGCCTCCTCGGAAACCTTCACAGTAGAAGGATTGGAGGAGGATGCGAAACAAGCACTAGAGTCAGGTTCGAAGGCCTGAATGACGACTGCAGGGACCACACCTTCCTTAGAAGCCCGAAGGGTCTTCATCATGGAGAGGATTCTGGCATAGTGCCAGCAAGGGTTTCAGCAGTGCAAATAGCGACGGAGGGAGCCACATCCTCCTTAGAAGATTGAACGGTCTCTCTCAGCAAAGGAGGCATGGGAGAAGCATCAGCAAAAGCTGTGGGAATCTGAACTGAAGATTCATCAATAGCAATCTCCCCGCATTTAAAAGATTCACCAACAGCAATCACCTCAGAGGGAACAACTTTCGTCAGCACTAGAGCAGTCTTCTTGCAAGATTTCGCCCTAATATTACCCAAGTTAATTCTTGGAGGCACTACAAATGAAAGACAAGCATCGTCAGTACCAGGAATCCACCAAAATATAGCGGAAAAGGGAAAACCCTAGATTTCTGACGAACAGATGAAGTAAGGAATATCTAGCAGGGGAGCTTCGGAATGAGTAAACCCCAAGTATGAATACTATGGAGATTACTTAGGGAGAAGAAGAAGTTCGTGATAAAACTGAATGACAGAGGAGAAAACTTACTTGTTCAGGTTCACATCGAAGATATTGTTGGAGGATTAGAGTATAGAGATGGCAAAGGAAGAAAAAATACTACTTTGCAAATTTGGCAGACAAAAATAACTTACAGATAGCGAGGATAAAGATAAGCACCCTTGAGAAACTTAAATAGCCTTAGGGGGTGATGCGAAGGTTGAAGGCCCAAGTTAATCAAGGGGTAGGATGGAAGAAACGCTTAGAATTCCGAAAAATGCAGGATCAACGGTCAGGAGATAACGGCGCTTCAAATTCGAAGCCTAAAGGCTGTCCAAAGTTTCCACGTGGAGCAATGTGCACCTGATACGAGGATACTGCCAAATACCAACCATCGCACCGGTAATAAATAAGAGAGTATTCCCAATCCCTTTGGAAGAGCAACTTATATGCGAATACGAGGAAACGTTTGGGCTTCGTCATTAAGAAGGAGCAGTCAGGAGATAAAGTTGTCAAGAACCATAAAGGGTTTGGTAAAGATCAAATCAACGCTCCCAAACGTATCCCTCTGATGTCCTGAGCATATCTTCAATTAAGGGGTGCGATATGAGAAAGTATTATGGCAATCATTGGAAGAGTTTGAGAAGAAGGAGGCAAACCTCTATTTCATTATCAAAGGCCGTGGGGGGCCAACCCTTACAAAAAAAAATTAGAGATAGCTTCCTATTGTTCTTTCTCATTTTCGGCCGGAGGTTCTTTATCTGAGGTAGGCTTTGGAGGTTCTTCAGGAAGAGGTGGTGAATCATTAAGATACTTCTCAATATCTGGATTTGCTAGAATGGGGTCCTCTTCCTCCCAAACCCAATCGGGGAATGACAACTCAAGCTTCTCAAAGATTTCCTTGTGACATACGCCCCGAAAGGGGTTGTGTCAAAGGAAGGGTTAGATTCAAGAATATCTTTCTAGATATCATTCAACCCCGCTCAATAAGCTTGAAGGTTGAATGAACCCATCAGATCACCGAAGGGAACTCTGTTCAGATACTTCCAAATGAAGTCCCTCCGAAGATCTTGTGAAAGATGTTCAGGTTTGCTGGGAACTGCCATCTTCTTCAGACGTTCGTTATCCATGGCTTGAAGCTCGAGGCTCTCAGCACGTGGTAGCAAGATTTTTTTACTTCTTAGCTTCGCGTTCGGTAGCAGCAGCATGACTGATCGACAAGTCCAGATCCATCTTCAAGGAATTGATGACCTGGTCATTCTCCTCTTTTAACTCTTCGGCTACTTTCTTCAGTCGATCCACCTTAGAATTGGCCTTCGCCCAATTCTCTTTAAGGGTCTGCAAAAGGAGCCACTACGAACAACTCGGCTCAAGGCCTCTATATGTTGGTAGAAGCTCAACACGACATTCCTAGGAAAGCAGGAGAATTATCAGAAATCCCAGGAGAGATTACGAAGCATGTAGCAAAAAACTCAAGAGAAATAGTACATCGTGGAAAGATGAACGAGAGCGTTGTCTTGCAGGGTTTCAAAGGCCTGTCGATCGGCAGGCATAAGGCCGAGAGAGCTCCACTCAACGGCCTTCTTATGGTCCTGTGTGACTCGATCAGTCACCGCCAATGACCATTGAGGGACGAAGATCTCCTCAGAATATTTATTCTTTTTGGATTTCTTCGAGGGAGAAGCTTCGACCTAGCCATGCTTCCTTTTGGTTCGGACGGGAGAGGGGACTTCGACCTCTTCCACCATTGGTTTTTTCCCTCTCCCGAAGCCTCAACCACTGGCTTCAAGTTTCGTATACCCTTATAAGAAGGGTCTGGGGAGGCATAGAGGCCACTGCAGTCAATGCTCAAGGAGACCGTTGCTTTACAGTCACAACAGCCTTACCAGCCTTCACCCGAAGGTTATCTGGATTAATTCTTGGAGGCACTGCAAAGAAGGACAAAGATCAGAAAATTGAAATAAGTTTGCAGTACATTCAAGAAAGTGAAACGTGGCAGTTAGAAAGCTCACATTAAGCCAGTCCCCAATATTGAAGAATGGAGTTGTATTCCATCTCATATCCATGTATCTTTTGATACCATGGAATTGACTTGATCTACCTCACAGCAGCTCTGTCTTCCTTGGATAGTTGAGGGACCCGGTTGCCCTCAAAGTAGGAAGTGTACAGTTTCCAGGTGGTCGGGAAGTTAAGATCCGATTGAGGCGCTCGGCAGAAGATATACCGCTTGTGCCATCCCTTGTGATTGGAAGGGCAGGTTCCCCTGGCAAGAATGCTGCCCGAACAGTCAAGCTCAACTTTGTTGCGCTTGGAAAGAACAACCCAGCCAGGAGGATGGAAAAGAGAAAGAACATGAAAATGTACAAAAAGAGGAAGAGAAGGTGCGATGCCAAGTTCAAAACATAAACCCAAAAAGCCAACAATGAGACGCCAACTATTGGGAAAAAGCATGCCAGGACATATATCCCAGTGATTTAGAACAGCAAAAAACAAAGAATTGAAGAAAGGAAAGCAAACCCCGCTTTCCAAAGTATCTATATACAAGGAAAATTCGCCGGGAAGGATCGAATTAACTCTCTCATCAGGAGTGGGCGACCTAAAATGGTACGGGGAAGGAAAGTCGAAGGCGTTCGATGGCTAAAGGAAGGTTCTCCTTGGTAAAGGAGGAGGCAACAAAACCAGGTCCATTAGTGGATTTGATAGGTTGTTTGGACTGCCCGGAGGATTCGGCAGTCGCCTTTGGAATTCTGGATGGTCCAAACTCAGGAAGCGCAGAAGGAGCCTTACTTCTTTCTTCTGCTCTTTTCTATTGGCTAACTTCTTTGAAGTCATGCCATATGGCAGTTAAGGTTTTCTGGTCACTATCCGATTACTCAAGAGGGACTGAGGCAAAGGCCTCATCACCAAAGTCCCCCTTACTACCACTAAGTTTAGGAGGAATTTCAGAAGAAACCCTACAGCCTTCCATTACTAAAAAAGTCTAGTTGTGGTTTTTAACAATGAAAAAGAAACCTAGAGACGAAAGTAAAGATTGCAAAGGAGTCAGTAGACTTACTGAATCACTGAAGCAGAATGCTCAAGAGTGAAAAGATCGTTAGAGCGCGAAGAAGACGATGAGGTTTCAAAATTCTAGACAAAGAGAATGAAACCTATGAAGACAACGAACCGCTTTTAAGCACTTGCACGAGTGATCGAGGATGTGTACGATCGAGATGGATTCAACATCGATGATCGAGATTTGGAGACAGTTCGAAAGTTTGAACTCACGAATCAAAACAGGCGTTCAGAAACCGTCGTTTCAATTTCATGAGCAACGATAGTTTCGGCTACAGAGGACGCGTGGCATCACCCCCACAAAAAGTGAAAATATTCACAATGCTTGAGGAAAAAGCAATACAACCGCATTAAATGTGATATGACATTTAATGAGTTAGGGATTATGCAAAACTATTGTTTGATATAATATCAAGTTCAAAACCAAGCCCTTGGGATCTTCCGAACTCTTGGTCTCGGGGGCTCGTGATATGGAGAAAATATAACCGAATCGGGTTCAACCTTCGTTCGATCCCCGACCCCGGTCAGGACGAAAGGAATCAACTCGCTTCCGAATGAGCCAGGTCCAGGAGGTAATGTGCTGAGGAAGAAAACTAACTCAGTCACAAGTACGCCCTAATCCTCTACGATCGGAATGGACTAATCATCAAAGTGACGGGTAGTGGCATTGGCGGCTGTTGCTTATCGCTATTATATGGACAACTACCATATAAAGATCGTATGATCAAAGGAGTCATCTACTAGTCCAACTTAGTAGAGATCTATCACTCAATGGATCTATTCATTAAGATCTGACGACTATCCAAAGAAGGCTCAAATACATCCAACGAAGGAGATTCGAAGGTACACCCTATATAAGACATCACCTACTCACAAGGTAGGGAAAGGATATACAATCTGAATCGTATTCTTGTTATTCATTCCTTAGCTCTATGCTCAAGCAGAGCCGTTTGTGATTAAGTTCATCAACTGACTTAGCCTTCGGAGGTGGACTCTTGATCCCAGCGATCAGGCCACATCTGACGTTTGTTTTTGCAGGTCATCCACAGGAGATCTAAGGGCTGAGCAGATTTTGGACGCATCAGTGTGGAAGACCATTGAATACCTAGTACCTTTTGAGAAGCCTAGAAAACTTTTCTTCCGGTTCATTATTCGTAGCCCTGGTTCCTATCCTCGTTCGATTTGTCACCTATGCATCTCTTGCATTTTTAGCATCAGCTTATTGTTTTGAGTTCCTATCAGCCGTTTAGGAAGTTAAGCAAGAGTCCAGTGTTCTGTACCTATCAGATCTAATTTTCATTTTACCTTCTATAACCTTGGTAAAGATTCGGTGGAAGAATCACACCCCTGAAGAAGTTTCCCCATCTTTTTGGAAGCCCAGGTATGGTTTCAATTTCGAGGGCGAAATTATTTTAAGGGGGGGGAGATTGTGAAATCCCACCTAATCCTAACCTTGCTACTGTGCCAATGCATACATACCATATGCATTATTCGATTTGTTCTCTGTCGTATGAGTTGCCTAGTTTCGCTTGGTAGAAGTTTTACCCTGAAGCTGATCTATCCTCCCTACTATTTCTTATGCCTTCTTTTCCCTTTGATAGGAGGGTGATCTTAAGTCATTCCCATGACTGGTCCTTCTATCCCTGCTGTTCTAGAGTGGACCTCCATACACTCTATAAACTTGTGATCTTCATGATTTGTTATCCCTTCTAATTGTTTCTGTTTTCAAAGCATGTTAGATTTACTCCTTTTGTTTTTATTAAAAAAATACTTATTGTTATTTGTTTTCCGTAGATTTTGGGAGAAGAAAGTCAAGATAAAAGCGATGTATCTCCATCTCTTTGGAAGCCTAATACTCTCTCAATTTTGAGGAAAAAATTATTTTAACGGGGGGAGAATGTGAAATCCAGGCCAAACCTAGCTAGGACACCCTATTTGTTTTGGTTGAAGAGAGGCTTGTTTGTGTTTGACCATGAAGTGGGACCCAAAGTTCAGTTTAGATATGTTTAGAAGACCCTAGAAAGTCAAGGCAAGCCTCTCCCTTAGTGTTGATCAGGGTGTTTGACCTGAAACCCTTGGATATTGTTTATGGTGCTCCATACTTGGAAGCATTGTCAATGTTGATTGACTTGTAGGAGAAAACCCACCTCAATTTGAGTTGTTCTAGCTCTCCAATTCCCTCCCCCAAGTTACTGTCACTGCTTGGTCGACTAAGCCAGTCTACCAATGTGAAACCCAGCCCTAACCTTGACACGGAAACTTTGTTATTTGTAGGTCCAGTGACCCGAAGTAAAGTAAGAAGTCAGCTTTGGGCCATCCCAGTGGAGGACTTGGTGTCTGGCTTTGAATCCATGAGTGTTGATGATGAGGTTCTATTTATGGAAATTGAATCTTGATGAAGATCGGATTAGTTGATGGACTTGGAGTGCTCTCTATCATGGTTTGAAGGCATTTCTACCTATTAGGTAAGTCACTTGATATGTGTGCAAAACCCCTTTAGGATTGGATTTGATATGGGCCTTCAATTCCCTGTTTAGGAGTTGCTGAACTGATTGGTCGACTCATTGGTCGACTGAACCAGTCGACCAATCCACTCAACCAATGGGTTCTGTCTTTGGTAATTAGGTCTTGCTTGCTCTACTTAAGTCCAATCTCGAGTCTACTTCGTATTTTCTGCCTCCAAACTCTTTGGAATGAACCAAAGACCTCTGCAAGTCATCTCCCTTGCGTCCTTGGTGTTTATCTTGACGGATCTTCGTCAAAACTCTTCCTCTTGCATCAAAGGTATGTCTACACTCTCTTCTTCTTCTCCATCTCTGTTTTTCTTTCCTTTTTGAGTTGAGACAGTAGAGGAGATGCTGCATTCTCTGTTGCAAACATCTCTGAACTTCTCTCTCATGATCTTCCTAAGGATTAATGGCTAATGCAATGATCTTAACCATGATCATTGCAAGCTTTTGAAGGAATCATGATCAAATCATGATCTTGTCTTTGTTCATCTTTTGATTAAAATTCTGATCTTCTTAGATCTACTATATTGATCATGTTAGTAGTCAATTGTTGTGTTTTCTTTACATGATCCATGATCTATCAATCTCTAGTTGTTTCTCTTCTACCATACCATGCTTTCTTCATGAATCATGACAGTTACATCTATGGTAGGTTTTGTTTCCTTATTTAGATTTATGCTCTTAGGTCTATTTTCTTGAAGATCTAAGTATGCCTTCCATGATATCTTTATCTAAATCAATGATTCATTCTCCTATTGTTCTTGTCTATGATTTCTATCTTGAATTCTTCAAGAACCATGATTGATCTAATTATGGTAACTTTTTGTTTCCTAATTTGTAACTTGAAAACTTGATTCGATTAGTGTTTTGAGGTCCTCTATATGTTAGGATACTACCAATGTAGTTTACCCCTTGTTTAGTACCCTTTTGAACCACCAAATTCGGTTCTTTATTCTTAAAACTTTGATTTTGTAGGCCACTGTCTCCATTGGTCGACTGGGATAGCAGACCAATCCAATCAACCAATGAGTACAGCAACTCCGCATTTGGTCTGTTTTGGATGTTTTGATATCTTTTCTGTTAGGGATCTTTCCTAATATGTTGTATACACTTGTTTAGGACCTTCTTCTCAAGTTTGTCAAGATCTTACTTGATTTCTTAGGATTCCTTTGCAAATTATAAAAGGTAAGGATGGTTACTTCTTTAACAACATAAATTGCATATCTTAGTTTCTATATTTGAATCTTGTTAATTTATTTCTTTAATTAGATTCTTATAATGTTATACTACTATGGTACTGTCTTGATATCAGTAGCATTACTTGTTTATATTAAATTGACTCATGTATGATTTACTTACCAGTTATATACAAGTTGATTGTAATTATTGATTTCTTTTCATATATGAAGTTACCATATATGTGATGTTATGAATTGATGCTTGTGTATGCTTAAGTATGGTTTGGAAAGGAGAGGTGTCCTTTTGACACTTCTGTCCTTGGACTACTACGGGAATATTATGGGATGTTTCCGGAGATGCCCTCTGGACACCTTCCTAAACTGTTGGATGACATATTTAGGACTGTCTAGTAGTGTTTGGTTAGGATGTCCCGTTATGTCGGACCCTAATCGGAGAGGTATTGAGACCGAACGACCCATGGTAGCAATGGGGATTCATGGGCGCTCAAGACTGGTAACCAACCCGTGAGAGGACAGGAATCACATTGTGGGGGCCATTTATTGGTAGGGTTGCATATGGATAGACTTGGGCTCACGGACGCTCAAGACCGGCAAAGAACCCGTGAGGGGACGTGAGAGCTTCCCGTTTACCATATGTGGATAACCAATAGGGTTGATGAGTCCGTAGTCAGGGACTATGAGGACTCTAGTGTGAAGGATACCAGAAAGGATTGTCAGGGACGAGGAATGAACGTATCTAGATCTGACTTGATATAACTAAGTAGAAGACTTGCATTTGGCTAGGCTTTACCCTGACATGCGCCGGTACTTAGACCAATGGTGATGTGAGAGAGTGGTGACCTATACCCCCAGCCATGGAATGTCCCGAGGGATGCCGGACCCATTACCAAGTGATGATGAGTGAATGAGACTTTCCTAAAGAAGTACGGTGCTATGACTTAAAGCATGTCTGCCAATAGAGACCAGCATACATAGAGTTAGATTCATACATTCATTGTTTGTCTCATACCATATTGCATTTATGTTTGTTTTGTAATCCTGCCATTTATGTTATTATGGATTTAATCGCTCTTATCGAGTTTCTTTGAAACTCATTCCTTTTTGTACAATGTTTGTTAGACTATTCTACAGGTTCTGAGTATCATGATTGCTCGTATGAAGAAGCGCAAGGAGAAGAGGCATATCTCCAGGAAAGTGATTGCGGTAACGACAATTACACTGAAGATCCTGCGAGTGGTTATGCTCCGTACGATGCTTAGTCTGACCATAGAGTGGAAGCGCCCTTGTGCCATTTATGAGATTTATACTTATAGGGATATTGTCTATAAGATTGAGAACAATTTAGTTACCTTTTGTACCTGCTATTGGGATTAGATTTTATCCTGTTTCTTCTCTTTTAGAACTACTTTTCCGCTGGTTGTAGAGTGGGATTTCGCCTCACTTTACTTATCTGATTTAGACACTCTGATTATATTTAGTACTCTGATTTATATATGATTCATTCTTTCCTTATTTGGATCTATGGTTTATCTTTCGCACATCGATTATTATTGTTCATGATTATGTTATTGTGGGAGGTTGATTACTCGATACCTGATCTTCGGGCTGTGGATCACACTCTCGGGTATGCCAGTTAGGGTACCGGCTGGGAGGATGTGACAACCAACCCAGTCGATCAAAGGAATTATAAGCCCGAGAAAACCTGGTCTTTTGGTCATTTTGGGTTCTATTTATGTCGATCTTCGGGGCTTTAACCCTATTCTACTGTTGGGACTCTCTTAGAATGTGGAAAGACTCCTCTTAGGCTTCTCCTTGGCTTGGGTGATGATTGTGACACCCAGCCCAAATCTAGCCCGAAGACCCGAGAATTAAGGTTTGTTTAATGTTGACTTTGAAGTTTGACCGTGATTTCAGTTTTACTATCTTTGAAAATCTTAGGAAGCCATGTCAGACCTTTCCCTTAGAGTTGATCCAATGTCCCAAAATGAGGAAGATGTCTTTGTGGGCCATCTCAGTAGAAGATATGGTGTTTGACCCAAAACCCATGGATATTGATGATGGTGTTTCCTTATGGAAACCTTTTTTGATTTGGTGTTGAACTAATGAAGAACTTGGTTGATGGACCTAAAGCTTAGTTGGACCTGGTTTGAAGACTTCCCTCCATACTAGGTAAGTAGTATGATGTGTTGAAAGAAGCCCATCCAAAAATATTGAAGTTAGGCCCATTAAATCCCTATTTTTGAACAAGCTGTCCAGGCAGTGGCATTTTGGTAAATATCTGTTTTGAAGGTTTTCAAAAGCTTTATTTCTTTTAATTTTGTGGTAAACTATTCCCATTATGTTTCTAAACCACTAGATAGCATGGGATCGACCGTTGAACTTCCTCTTTGGCGACCAATCAACCAACAGGGGCAGTTTGGTCAGTTTGGTGAAACCCTAGTAACTCTTGAACTCTTTGTGCTATTTAAAAGGGGGAACTCCATGTTTTTCACTCTCATTCTGTTCTAAGTCTTTGGAGAACGTGGGATAAGCCCTAGATCCTCTCCTTCGAAGCCAAGAAAGATCCTCAAGCATCTGTTCTGATTTCTTCATCGGTTTCTCTTCTATAAGTTTGGTATTCAATTCATTTCTTCTTTAATTCATTCTTTCTTCTCGACTTCTGATTTTCTGATCATGAGAAGGGTATTACATTGCTGTAATGACCTCTTCTTTAATTCTTTTAGCCCTGGAGTGAATTCCACAATTCACTCTATGATCTTGAAGCCATATGGTGATGATTCTTGAATTTGATTCCACCAAAGCTCTTAATGATATTTTCCCAAATTTTCTACCTATCTTTATTATTGTGGGGAAGGTCTCATATTATTACCATGACCTTCCCTTGTGTCCTCATGATTGAGGAGTTGATCCCTAATATTTCCTTGGACCATTGGAAACCAAAAGGGGAGAGATTTTGCGGGGAAATTCTTGGGTAAGTTTCATGAGAGGGTAACCAATTGGCAACCCTTTTATTTTCTATTAATTCATTTGGACCCTCCCCAAAACCTTTCTTGATTGTAAATTCTTTGCCCTAAGGGTGAATCTTTATTCTCCTTAGTCTTTCCGTGGGATACACAGATTCTTGTTAGTAAATCCCTAATTGTATAATTTGAATTTCTTTCCTTTCACTTTAATTGAGAACCTTATTTTCTCTCATTGGTGGACCCTTTCTAATTCCATTCTTTATTTTGAAATACTAATGAGATATTCCTTTATCTATCTTGGATTGTTTTTGTGAGAATTAATTATGGGTAACTCTCATGGGAGGTAACCAACTCTTATGAGAGGTAACCATATCTGAAACCCTATTGTTCTTTTATTTGTTGAAAACTTCCCAACACCTTTTCAGATTGTGCATTCTTTGTTTCTCTTTCCCTTGGGAGAATCTTGATTCTTTGTTTCTCTTTCCCTTGGGTGATATTTGTATTAACCTAAACTTGATCACTATATTTTCTTCATAATCCATGTTTAACCTAATTAAGATTTCTAATTATTCTTTCTTCGTTCTTGTTCTTGATTGAGATCAGGAAAAAGATGATGCATCCTTGCAACCATCTATTCCATGATCTCATTCTATTCTTTGAGATCTATGATCATCATCATGATCTTAACCCTAGCCAATAGATTCTTGAAACCTTAACCCTAACCCTTGAATGATCTTTCTGGAAACCTTTTGTAACCTTCCATGTGAGGGAAACCTCATGGGTAATGTTTCTATTAACCTAAACTAGATTTCATATGAGTTCTTGTTATTTTCTTGATAACAATCATTCCCTCTCTTTCCGTGATCATAACCTTTTCATGAGCCATATGTTATGATGAAATCCTAACCCCTTTATTATTGACATATTGAGATTCATTTTTCGGACTATGATCTCCCCCATGTCTTCATTTGGGTTAGGTTGTACTTGGTCTTCAACCCCATGAGCAAAGCACCCTTGTATAGCAATATACATGGGGGCGGTTGCTAGTGGCGGTCGATTGAACCAAGCGACCGGCTGAAGCGACCGCCCGGTTCTGTTTTCGGGGTTTTGCCCTATTTTGCCCCCTGATCGTTATAAATAGCATCCCTCACCCTATTAACGCATTATTATGTTCGGGATTGCTATTTTGGGCGACTAGGCGGCTGTGGAAACGTGCAGGATTCAGGTCTGAAGTGCTGTTAATGATATGAAACCTTTTCTCTTCTATTTTTGGTGATTCTGATTAAGGTAATGAATCTCCATCTGCAATTCTCTTCTTTTTAACCTCTAATTGATATGAACCCATCTCCTTTTTGTTAGTGGTTACCCAATTGATTTGTTGTACTCCCTTTCCAATGTTCTTGATGAGATCCTGTCCAGAAACGAATCCCTGCATTTTTTAATGGATAGATCCAGTCAAGGGGAGAGGTTTCTTTTCACCTAGGCTGCGTTTGTTTGCAAAGGTGGGGTGGGAAAAAAGGGGTGGGAAAAAAAACATATGGGTCCCACATGTAGTGGGGTGAGGGAGAAGAAAAGGAAAGGAAAGGGTTTTGTGGAAAAGTAATGGGGTGGGTCCCACTTTTTACTTTTCCCAACTTTCCCACAAAATCCCATCAAATATGTGGGGTTTTAAAATAGCATGGGGTGGGAAAGTTGAACTGCCACATCAGCAGACAAGGTTCCTTGATTCAAGGAACCTTGTCTCCCACTTTCCCACCCCAAGCAACCAAACACTCTACCATTTTAGGATTTAAAGGAAAAGTAAGAAATTTACACATTTTTCAAGAATTTTCCCACCCCTTTTTTCCCACCCCACCTTTATTCCAGCAAACAAACACAGCCCTAGTGTCTCTTGGAGTGTTAGATTCGAGACTTTGGCCATGATCACTCGAAATCCGGATTGAAAACGGATGATCAGAAGCCTGAGTTTCGGAATTGAAACTCTCTGCTTTTGGGGGGGTCACTAGTGGCGGTCGCTCAACTTAAGCGACCGGCTCAAGCGACCGGCAGGTTTCCAGTGTCTGTGTAAGTTTGATTTTGGATTTGTTTTGACTCTTGACTCTTATATATTCTTGTAACCTTATGCCTAGGTGTTCTCTGTTTCAAGTAAAAGTCTTATAATAGTTTCTGGAAATCAAGTTAGAGGAACTTTACATAATTACAGGTAAGGACATGCATTCTTATTTATATGCAATTACATATACATGATGATTCAGTTGTTCTAATTACTATTCTTTGATCATGTATCTTGCTGTAATTGTACAAAGCATGTGAATCTTATTGTATACTCGCTGTTTGTGGTATTCCTTAATGTACTTCATCTTTTATGATATTGCACAACTGTTCATGATATGATAAAGAGTGATGTAGTGTGATTGTGATGGAAGGGGTATTCCATTGGGATATCTTGGCTTGGGATATCGAAAGGTTGTGGAATGGGACACGAGCCCGCTGATGTCTCCAAAGACTATCATGATTACTTGATGACATACTTAGAGAGTCTAGAATTGCATGGCTAGGTACCCCACATGCTGTTACCCTTTCGGCAGGGGAATTGAAGCCGGGTGACCCATGACAATGGTGACGTGACTATGTTTCATCCAACAGCGGTAACCAGTCCGTGCGGAGACTCAGTGGTCCACTATTGGTCATGTAATGGTAGGGTTGCATATGTTAGGGTTGGGCTCATGGACGTCCAAGGAGCGGACCGGGTGTCGCGAGGAGTCATGAGAGCTTCCGCCCCAATAATATGTGGATGACCATAGGGTTAAGGAGTGGAGTCCAACAGAGGTATCCAGTCCGTGAGGATTCTCACTCCTAGGTTGCGAAGAATACTGAACCGAGTTGGTTGGTGCCATAGGGGAAGTATCTGGACTTCATATAGTGTGTTACCATTATGACTTGCATTGGATTAGAAACCCCGACATGCGCCAGTACTCATTGCCAAATGGTCGTGGTGAGAGAGTGTTGACTTAACCCCTAGCCATGGTTTGAGAGCTAGGTGTGGACTTACCCCTTTGCCCAGGATCCCTACAGAGGTAACCAGTCCTTGCCGGATCAGAGTGATGAGACTTACCCAGAGGAGGGCTGGTGTATATCTTAAAGCATGTCAGCTGTTAGAGACTTGCATAGTTAGATCTTAGTAGCATTCATATTTCTGCATATCATCCATATCATTTCATATATACATTCGTGGATTGTATTGACATATATATGAGAATTGCTTGTTCCTTACTGAGTTCGTTGGAACTCATTCCTTTCATTGTATGTATTATATAAACTGTACAGATGATTGCACAATGTCGGAAGTTAGAGATGATTCATATGAGAGAGCATCCTCGTATGCAGCTGATGTGACACAGACAGTGATACATGAACTTGTAGAGCATGAGGCCTTCTGAAGATGCTTGTGTGCACCTTTAGCACCCATTGATGGCCGACAAAGGCAAATTACCAGGATTTTGATGATCGTGTGAAGAAAGATTGGAGGACATCTTTACTTGCTAATTTAGAAAACTAGTTTTTAGAATTAGAAAAGAAAACCAAAGAGAAGATAATTTAGTTATTTATTTTTGCTTCCGCTGAACTCGATATTACATTTGATTCTTGATTCTCTCTCTTTCGTTTCGTTCTTTGATTTTATCGGAGTATTTGGACACTTGTAACCTTTTTATTAATTATTGCACTATTCTTGCTCTTGATTGCATGTATTTGTATTTATTATTATTGATAGACTAAAACCATGGATCCTGTGACGGTTCACATCCGCGGGTTGTCGGGCGGGTAACCGGGCCTGGCGGGTGGGGTGTGACAATGATCTTCTACAAGAATCATTGTTCCTCTTCTCTAATTTCATCTTCAAGGTATGAATTCTCTCACCCTCTGTCTATTCTACTCTAAACCCTTTTCTTACATGCTGCTGTAATGATGCTGCAACCTTGCAACCATCTCTTCATGTGTTCTATCCTTGCCATTGCATAAACCCCTTTCACTTCTACCTATGCTATGCCCCGATTTCGATTCTTATCTATGCATTTCGATGATTCTCTTCATTGCAACATGTTTTCAGCTCCTAAACTGAATTGTATAGCATACTAACTCTGATTTCTTATTTGCATAAGATCCTAATCTATTTCTTATCTTTCCTTTAGCTGATTCCCTAATGTTCCTTGCATTTACATTTGATATCATTGAAGACTATGATGTTTAACATATAGAAATTAGGGTTTCCGATGCATCCAAAATCTGCTCAGCCCTTAGATCTCCTTGTGATGACCTGCAAAACGAAAGCGTCAGATGTGGCCCGACCACTGCGGTCGGGAGACAACCTCCGAAGGCTAAGTCAGTTGATGAACTTAATCACAAACAGCTCTGCTAGAAGCACAGAGCTAAGGAATGAAAAACTTGGAAAGTGATCTAGATCGTAAGCCTCTGATAGTTTATGTCTACCAATGTGTATGTGGATCTCAGTCCTCTCTCACCTTGTAGGTAAGTAAGGTTTATATTGAGTGTACCTTCGAATCTCCTTCGTTGGATGCACTTGAGCCTTCTTCGGTTAGTCGTTGGATCCTAACAGTTAGATCCATTGAGCGATAGACTTCTACTAGTTTGAACTAGTAAAGGACTCCTGAGATAACATCAAGTTTATTCGATGATTATCCCTTTAATGATGATAAGTGACAGCCGCCAAGTTATGCCTGCCGTCACTAGGGTAATTAACCTGATCCATAAGTAGGATTAGGGCATGCCTGTAGTTGATTTGGTTTTCTTCCTCAGCAAGCTATCTTCTGGACCAGGCTCGCTCGGAAGCGAGTCGATTCCCTTCGTCTCGACCGGGGTCGAGGATCAAACCGAGTATGAACCAGGTTCGATCATATTTTCTCCGTATCAGTTTCAAATTGGGGATTCCTATTTAGACCCTTGGATTATGTTAATTACTTTCTAGATAGTGTTCTCCTACTGTTCCTAACAATCCCTCCAAGTTTTGGAGCAATCCGAGCTCTGGAAGATCAGTTTCGGACAAAAATGCACTATTCAGCCCGACACCATTCAATTGGTCGACTGAGCCAGTCAACCAATTGATGGCTGCATTATGTATTTTTCCGATTTGACCCGTTCGACCTCCGATTTTCCCGATTTCTTCTCTAATCTTTTATCTATGATTGTCTAGGGTGCAAATACTATCATTTGGACCATTCCCTTTTGATGTTTGGATCACCTTCACCTCGACTCAAGTTAAGGATGATTATACCCATATAACATAGACTATGTGATTATTACACTGATGTTGACAACTTAGTAGGCTTAGCTTATTAGTTGTTTTTAGACATCATATGACTACTGTAGGTACTTGGTGGCAGTAGTATTATGTTTATTTACTCTTGTTTATTATGTCTATTCATTCTTGTTAATTTCTTATATACTTGATCATGTAATGTTTTGACTTATCTTTCAATATGATGATGTATCATGGATGTATGGTATGATGAAAACTGAGAATGTGATTGGATAAGTATGATTTGGGATCAGGGAATGTCCTTTTGACATTTTTGTCCTTGGACATCAGAGGGAATAGTATGGGATGTTCTCCGAAGATGCCCATCGACGCTTTCCCAGATTATTGGATGACATACATAGGATTTGTCTAGATGTGTTGGCTAGGACATCCCTGTTATATCAAACCCGAATCGGAAGGGCATTGAGAACGAATGACCCATGGTAGTATTGTGGTTTGATGGGTGCTCAAGACCAGTAACCAACCCATGGAGGACATAAATTACATTGCGGATACCCGAAAGGGGCCATTCATTGGTAGGGTTGCAAATAGCTAGACTTGGGCTCATAAGAGCTCGAGGCCGGTGAGTTATATCCATGAGAGGACGTGAGATCTTCCCGTCTACTATTTGTGGATGACCAATAGGGTTGGTGAGTCCGGTGAGTTATATCCGTTGACTCTAGTGTGAAGGATACCGGAAAGGATCCTGGGATGGGAGGAATGGACGTATCTAGATCTGACATGATATGACTAAGTAGATGACTAGCATTGGGCTAGGCCTTACCTTGACATGCACCACTACTTAGACCAATGGTGACGTGAGAGAGCGGTGACCAAAACCCCAACCATGGATTGTCCGAGAGGGATGCAGGACCCAATTCCCACCAGTACTGAGTGATTGAGACTTACCCAAAGAAGTATGGTGCTATGACTTAAAGCATGTCTACCATAGAGACTAGCATATGTAGAGTTAGTTTCGTACTTGCATCGTTTGTTTCATATCATCTTGCATCATGCTATGCTTTGTATCATGCATCTGTGTTATTATGGAATAACTGCCTTGCTGAGTTCTTTTGAACTCACTCCTTTTTGCAACATATTTTGTTAGACTTATCTGCAGGTACTACTACTGTTGACTATGATGGTCAACACTATGAAGACCAAATTGATAACTCATACACTACTGATCATGGTGACTACGTTGGTGAAGACTATCAATACGAGACTAATATTTGTCTGGAGCGGATTCGGTCTTGTCTAGTTTCATATGTTTATGTCATTGAGGAAACATTGTATAATTTAGAAGAAACTATAACTGTCACATCCCCCCAGCTGGTACCCTAACTGGCATACCCGGGAGTGTGATCCACAGCCCCGAAGATCAAGTATCGAGGAAATCATCCTCCCACATATACAATAACATAATCATAAATAGGAAATAATCAAGGTTTTAATGTTATAAACAAAAGATTCAAATAAGGAAATGAATAATCAATATAATCAGAGTAAGGAAATGATACCAGATGTAATCACATCAAAAGAAGTAGAGTGAGGTGGAAACTCACTCCACAGCTACAATGGAAATGTAGTGCATAAGTCTAAAAAGAATTACAACTGTTTCTAAAGAAAAGCAAGAATAGAATGTTCAAAGTAAACTACGCGTTTTCTAATCTATAAATGACATCTTCAAAATAGTGGACTTCATCAATCCAACATAGATGTTCCATTTCTACATTATGTCTAATTCTAGTACCCAATGTGATTACTAGAGGGATCATCACAGTAATCTTCATTGTTGCCGTAGGCTTGCGTGAAGTACGCTTCTTCGGCTTGTGGTTCATCGTACTATCCTTCATAGTAGTCAGTACCTGTAGAATAATCTAACAAACGATTGTACAAAAAGGAGTGAGTTCGATTGAACTCAGCAAGGCAAGTTAACTCATAACAACATAAATAACATATAGCAAATCATAACAAGATGCAATGCAATATGAAACAGATAATGTATGTATGCATCTAAACTCTATGTATGCTGGTCTCTATTGGTAGACATGCTTTATGTCATAGCACCGTACTTCTTTGGGTAGGTCTCATCTCACAACGCCGGTTGGTAGTGGGTCCTTCATCCATCGAGACATTCCATGGCTGGGGTTTAAGTCACTGCTCTCTCACATCACCATTGGTCTTAGTACTGGTGCATGTCAGGGTAAAGCCTAGCCCAATGCAAGTCATCTACTCAGTTACATCAATTCAGATCCAGATACGTCCATTCCTCCCCTCTAGGAATCCTTTCCGGTATCCTTCACACTAGAGTCAGTGTATTCCCTCTTGGACTACAGACTCATCAATCCTATTGGTTATCCTCATATAGTAAATGGGAAGCTCTCATGTCCTCTCACGGATATAACTCACCGGTCTTGAGCACCCATGAGCCCAAGTCTATCCATATGCAACCCTCCAATAAATGGCCCCCACAATATGATTCCCATCCTCTCATAGGTTGGTTACCGGTCTTGAGCGCCCGTGAATCACATTGCTACCATGGTTCATTCGGTCTCAATACCCTTCCGATTCGGGTCTGATATAACGGGGACATCCTAGCCAAACACTGCTAGACAGTCCTAGGTATGACACCCAATGATTCGAGAAAGCGTAAACGGGCAACCCTGGAAACATTCCATATTATTTCCGATAATGTCCAAGGACAGAAGTGTCGAAGGGACACTTCCCAATCCCAAATCATACTTAGTCAAACACATTCTCAGATCAGTCATGACATACTCAATCAACAACTCATCATATAAAAGAGAATATAAAAGGATGATCTAATCATTAAACAATATAGTAATAAGCAATTCATATAAGCTTGAATGATGAAAAAGAAAACATAAGTAAAGTGCTACTGTATTTGTAGTAGTACAACAGTAATATAAAATACAAGAACAGTAAATAAACTTAGAGTTTCTTAAAGTAGAAACCAGAGAGTATGCGATCTATGTTATTATGAAATAGCTGTCCTTACCTTGATTATCGCCAAAGATAATCCAAAGATCAAAGAGAGAGACTCCAAACTTATCAAATAAACCCCTAACAATCATAGATACAACATTAGGAAAGATACCTAAAAGATCAGAGAGCAAACGAATCAAATAGAGTGAAAAATGAAGCTACTGACATCATTGGTCGAGTGCTTGGTCTACTGACCCAGTCGACCAATCAGTTGACCAATGGAGTCAGTACGGAATTGCAGAAATTAGATTGGTCATAACTTCTTTGTTTGAAGTCGGATTGATCCGAAATTTGAAGGGGAACTTCCTAGAATGTATTAGAACTATATAGGAAGGTAAAATCATCAAGTCAAGGTCAACAGATGGGTTCTTGATTTGAACCAAGAAACTAGGGTTTCAACCTTATGGCTCTCATGAAAAGGCTATGATCACAGGATGAAAGGGAATAAATTGCTTGGCCAAAAATAACAAGAAAATCATTGAAAAATCAAGTTTAGATTAATCTAAACATTACCCATGAGGTTTCCCTCGCATGGGAGGTTACCAAAGGTTTCCAAAAATTAAACAAGGGTTAGGGTTTCAAGAAAATATTCGGCTAGGGTTAAGATCACGATGATGATCGTAGATCTTAAAGAATAGATTGAGATCATGGAATAGATGGTTGCAAGAATGCAGCATCTTCTTCCTGATCTCAATCAAAAACAAGATCGAAGAAAGAATAAATTAGAATTCAGCAGAAATACTAACCTTAGAACAACGGATCGGTAATGAGAAGCTTTAGATCTAGTAGAGGAGTCTTCGAAATCACCGGAAAGAGTTTTGGAAAGGTCTTCCCACGTTCACAAAGTGTTTAGGAGGCAGCCGTAACTAAGAAACATGAAGTAGGGTTTAAATATAAGTAAAAACCCTAAAATTTGATTTTCTTGGATTTAACACACAGTTGGTCGACTGGCCCAGTCGACCAAGCAGGTTAGCAAGTTTCAAATAGGGAATTGAAGGATCAAATGGGCTCTAAACCTCATTGGCTTTTGCACACACAACAAGTGACATACCTTGTGTGTAGAAATGCCTTCAAACCAAATCGATAATACTCCAAGTCCTTCAACTAATCTCATCTTCAAACAGGTGCAACTTTCCTTCCAGATCTGCACAGACTTCCAAGTATGGAACTCCATCATCAACATCCATGGGTTCAGAGTCAAAACCATGTCTTCTACTAAGATGGCCCATAGTTGGCTTCTTCCTTTACTCCGGGTCTTCGGACCTAAAAACAACAGGGTTTCCGGGTCAAGGTCAGGGTTAGGTTAGGGTTGGGTTTCACATTCTCCCCCCCCCCTTAAAAGAAATTTCTTCCTCGAAATTGAAAGCGTACCTAAACTTCCAAAAAGTTGAGGAAACTTCTCCTTCATATCTTCTTCCTTCTCCCAAGAAGCTTCTTCAGGGGTATGGTTCTTCCAACGAATCTTTACCAAAGGGATGGTGCAATTCTGCAATTGCTTGTTCTTCTTATCCAAAATTTCAAATGGCTCTTCATCATAGGTAAGATCAGCACTAAGTCCTTCTGGCGCTTGCAATAGTATGTGTTCCGAATTCTCAATGTATTTCCGAAGCATCGAAACATGAAACACATTATGCACTGTAGTAAGAGATGGAGGCAGAGCAAAACCATACGCAACAGGTCCAACCTTTTCCAAAATCTCAAAAGGTTCAATGTAACGAGGGCTAAGCTTTCCTTTGACATTGATTCTCATCACACCCTTCATAGGTGAAACCTTCAACAAAACTTTCTCCTCACTTTGAAATTCCAAATCGGTACTTCTCTTATCAGCATAGGATCTCTATCTTGATTGAGAAGACTTAATCCTTTCTCTAATCATGTCGACCATTGCGCTAGTAGCTTCAATCATCTCCAGGCCTAAGACTTTCCTTTCACCAATCTCAGTCCAATACAAGGGTGACCTATATGTATTACCATACAAAGCCTTGAATGGAGCCATGCCTATCGTTGCTTGATAACTGTTGTTATAGGCAAACTCAACCAAACCTAAGTGTTCATCCCAATTTCCACCCATATCCACTACACGAGATCTAAGCATATCTTCAAAAGTTTGTATTGTTCGCTCAGATTGTCCATCAGACTGTGGATGATGATCTGTACTCAAGTTTAATTAGGTTCCCAAGGCTTTTTGCAAACTGTTCCAAAACCTTGATGTGAACCTAGGATCACGATCAGAAACAATACTCACTGGCACTCCATGCAGACGAACTACATTATCCACATATAGCCGAGCTAGCTTATCCAAAGTATGAGTGATCTTCATAGGAATGAAATGGGCTGATTAGGTCAACCTGTCGACAATTATCCATACAGTGTCATTACCTTTACCTATCCGAGGTAAGCTAGTCACGAAGTCCATAGAGATATCTTCCCACTTCCAACTAGGAATACGAAGAGGCTGAAGTAATCCAGATGGGGGTTGATGAACAGCTTTCACACGCTCGCAAGTCTCACACTTGGAAACAAAATCATCAACATCGGCCTTCAAACCAATCCACCAAAAATGTTCTCTTAAGTCTTTATACATCTTGGTGCTTCCAAGGTGTATTGTAAAGATCAACTGGTGTGCTTCCTTCAAAATCTCTTTCTTGATTCCTTCATCAGCTGGCACACAAAGTCTTCTTCTAAACAATAAGGCACCATCCATAGATATACCAAAGTCAGGGTCTAAATCAGGATTCGAAGAAATCTTCTCAATCTTTTCCTTGAATTCCTGATGAGAACCTTGCAGAGCAACAATTCTGTCTCTAAGGGTGGATATTGCCATCATAGTAGACAAAACAACTTCCAAACCTTCAGGGACAACTTCCAAACCAAAATCCGAAATCGAAGACAACAGAGGTTGACTCAGAGCATTCAAGTCCAGTACTTTCTTCTGATTTTTCCTGCTAAGAGCATCAGCAACCACATTCGCCTTACCAGGGTGATACTGAATGTCACGGTCATAGTCACAGACCAATTCCAACCATCTTCTTTGTCTCATATTTAATTCCTTTTAGGTAAAGAAGTATTTCAAACTTTTATGATCCGTGAAAATAGCGATTTTCTCACCATAGAGGTAATGTCTCCAAATCTTCAATGCGAAGACAACTGCGGCAAGCTCTAAATCGTGAGTGGGGTAATTCCACTCATAATCTTTCAATTGCCAAGAAGCATAGGCTACGACCTTACCATGTTGCATCAACACGCAACCTAAACCAATCTTCGACGCATCGGTGTAGAGTGTCAGACCACCGGAAGTATCAGGTATAATTAAAACCGGGGCACTGGTCAATCTATCCTTCAATTCTTGGAAATTCTTCTCACATGCGTCAGACTAAACAAACTTCTCTTCCTTTCTAGTCAGCTTAGTCATAGGAACAGCCAACCTAGAAAAATTCTCGATAAACCTTCTATAATAGCCTGCCAAACCAAGAAAACTTTATATTTTCATTACGGTCTTCGGTCTTTCCCAATCAGCAACTGCTTGCACCTTTTCAGGATCAACACGACTACCTTCAACATAAACCACATGGCCGAGGAATACTACACTCTTGACCCATAAATCACACTTGCTAAACTTAGCATAAAGCTTCTTTTCTATTAGTCTTTGCGAAGTGAAATCTAGATGCCTACATGCTCTTCTTCACTCTTCGAATAAATCAGGATATCTTCAATGAAGACTATCACAAACTTATCGAGCACATCATGAAATACTCAGTTCATGAGGTCCATGAACATAGCAGGAGCATTAGTCAAACCGAAAGGCATAACTCGAAACTTAATGACCATACCTTGTTCTAAAAGCTGTTTTGAAAATATCACTTCACTTCACTTTCAACTAGTGATATCTCGACCTTAAATCAATCTTCGGGAATACTGCTACACCCTTCAACTAATCAAAAAGATCATCAATTCGGGGCAGCGGGTATCTATTCTTGATGGTCAACTTGTTCAACTCACGGTAATCAATGCACAGACGCATACTACCATCTTTCTTCTTAACAAACAAGATTGGGGCTCCCCAAGGCGAAATACTAGGTTGAATGAAACTTCTATCCAAGAGTTCTTTCAACTGCTTTTGCAACTCAACCAACTCAATAGGAGCCATTCTATATGGAGCCTTAGATACCGGGGTAGCACCAGGGATTAGATCAATTGAAAAATCCACTTCTCTATCAAGTGGCACACCTGACAGATCCTCAGGAAAGACATCAACGAAGTCACATACAATGCTAACTTCTTCTACTTTCTTTCCTTCCTTAACCTTTCCTTCCGATGGCATACCTTCAACTAATGCATAGACTTGCATCAGTGCAGACGATGTCTTCCTACCAATTCTTCCTTTCTCGCCTTGGAATTCAAAATTTGAACTTCCACTAATCTGAAGTTGAATTCTCTTCAAAGAACAAAGAATTACAGCATTATGGGTAGTCAACCAATCAAAACCCAAAATGATATCAAAATCCTTCATATCCAAAAGTACCAAATTGGCTTCCAAATTCTTTCCACCAATCAAAATAGGACACTTAACTAATCCTTTATCTAGTTTCACAACGGGTCCAGTAGGGGTACAAATCAATAAACAAGAAATAATCAAGGTTTTAATATTATAAACAAAAGATTCGAATGAGGAAATGAATAATCAATATAATCAGAGTGCGGAAAATGATACCAGATATCCGAAGATTTCAAAATAGAGTAGAGAGAGGCGGAAACTCACTCCACAGCTACAGCGGAAAAGCAGTGCGTAAGTCTAAAAAGAATTACAACCGAGTCAAAAGAAAAAAAGAAAAAAACAAACTAAACTTAAGAGTTTGCTATCCTATAGACGACATCTTCAAAATAGTGGACTTCGCCAGTCCAACATAGATGTTCTAATTCCACGTTGTCTCTAATCGTAGTACACAACTTGATCACTTGCGGGATCATCAGTGTAATCTTGATTGTCGCCAACACCTTGCGTGTAGTACACTTCATCAGCTTGAGCTTCATCGTACGGTCCTTCATAGTAGTCAGTACCTGTAGGATAATCTAACAAAACATTGCACAAAAAGGAATGAATTTTGAAGGAAACTCAGTAAGGCAAGTTAACTCATAACAGCATAAATAACATATATCAGAACACAACAAGATGCAATGCAGTATGAAACAGATAATGTATGTATGCATCTAAACTCTATGTATGTTGGTCTCTATTGGCAGACATGCTTTAAGTCATAGCACCGTACTTCTTTGGGTAGGTGTCATCTCACAATGCCGGTTGGTAGTGGGTCCTTCATCGCTCTCAGACAATCCATGGCTGGGGTTAAGTCACCACTCTCTTACATCACCATTGGTCTAAGAACTGGCGCATGTCAGGGTAAAGTCTAGCCCAATGCAAGTCATCTACTCAGTTACATCAACTCAGTTCCAGATACGTCCATTCCTCCCCTCTCGGGATCCTTTCCGGTATCCTTCACACTAGAGTCACGGATATTACTCACCGGACTCATCAACCCTATTGGTTATCCACATATGGTAAATGGGAACTCTCATTTCCTCTCACAGATATAACTCACCGGTCTCGAGCACCCATGAGCCTCTAATCATATGCAACCCTCCAATAAATGGTCTCGACAATATGATTTCCGTCCTCTCATGGATATAACTCACCAGTCTCGAGTGCCCGTAAATCACATTGCTACCACGGGTCGTTCGGTCTCAATACCCTTTCGAATCAGGTCTAATATAACAGGGACATCCTAGCCAAACACTGTTAGACAATCCTAGGTATGACAACCAATGATTCGGGAAAGCGTCGATGGGCATCTTTGAAGAACATCCCATACAATTCCCTCCGATGTCCAAGGACATAAGCGTCAAAAGGACACTTCCCAATCCCAAACCATACTTAATCAAACACATTCTCAGATCAGTCATGACATACACAACCAACAATTCATCATATAAAAGAGAATGTAAAATCATGATCTAATCATTAGACAATATCATAATAAACAATTCATATAAGCTTGAATAGTGAAAAGGAAAACATAAGTAAAGTACTACAGTACTTATAGTAGTATATCAAAAGTATAAAGTACAAGAACAGTAGTTAAACTTAGAGTTTCATAAAGTATAAACTCAAGAGTATGCGATCTATGTTATTATGAAATAACCGTCCTTACATTGATTATCGCCAAAGATAATCCAAAGATCAAAGAGAGCAACTCCAAACTTAGCAAATAAACTCCTAACAATCATAGATACAACATTAGGAAAGATACCTAAAAGATCAGAGAGCAACCGAATCAAACAGAGCAAAAAATGAAGCTACTGACATCATTGGTCGAGTGCTTGGTCTACTGACCTAGTCGACCAATCGAGTCAGTACGGAATTGTAGAATTTAGATTGGTCATAACTTCTTCGTTTGAAGTCGGATTGATCCGAAATTTGAAGGGGAACTTCCTAGAATGTATTAGAACAATATGGGATGGTAAAATCACCAAGTCATGGTCAAAATATGGGTTCTTGATTTGACCCAAGAAACTAGGGTTTCAACCTTATGGTTCTCATGAAAAGTTTATGATCACAGGAAGAAAGGGAATGATTGCTATCAAGAAAATAACAAGAAAATCATTGGAAAAGAGTTTAGATTAACATAATTATTTCCCATGAGGTTTGCCTCACATTGGAGGTTACTAAAGGTTTCCAGGAAGATCATACAAGGTCAAGGTTTCTAGAAATTAATCAGGCTAGGGTTAAGATCATGACGATGATCGTAGATCTCAAAGAATAGAATGAGATCATGGAATAGATGGTTGCAACATTGCAGCATCGTCTTCCTGATCTCAATCAAGAACTAAATCGAAGAAAGAAAATTTTAGAATTCAGAAGAGATACTAACCTTGAATTGTCTGATCAGAGATGAGAGGCTTCAGATCTGCAGAGGAGTCTTCGAAATCACCAGAAAGAGTTTCGGAGAGGTCTTCTCACGTTCACAAAGTGTTTAGGAGGCAGCCGTAGCTAAGAAACACAAAGTAGGGTTTAAATAAAAGTGAAAAACCCTAAAATTGGATTTTCTCGGATTTAACACACAGTTGGTTGAGTGCTTGGTCGACAGGCCCAGTCTATAAAATCCGGCCTTATCCTTACCCTTACCCGGCCCGGATTTTATACTGTTGCAGGTCCGAAGACCCGAAGTGGTGGTAGAAGAGACCTGTGGGCCCTCTTAGTGGATGATTCGATGCTTGATGCTGAGCCTATGGACATTGACAATGATGCCCCTCACTTGTGCACCTTGTCAGTGTTGAGTAAAAATCTGCGCATCGATGAAGATTGAATTAGTTGAATCACTTCCCGGAACTCCGTGATCAATCCGAAGATATTTTCTGAAACTAGACTTGTTGATTGACTTGTAGGATAAAACCCCGCTCAATTTGATCCTGTATAGCCTTCCAAATCAACTCCTGAAGTTGCTGTCATAGCTTGGTCGACTGACAGTCGACCAGCCAGTCGACCAAGATTAATGAAATCCGAGTTTGCACTAAATCTCTTCCAAATTTGCCCCTACCTTTTTGGAACTCGTGAATGAGGACCTAAACTAATCATTTGCACTCCAGAGCTCGAGGTTGGACACTCTCTTGGGCTATTCCTTGAAGTTTGGGAAGATCTTTGACTCCATTCTTTATTGTATACACTAATCATCAACTCAAGGTATGATTTCTTCTATTCCTCTTCTAATCTATTCATGTTTCTATCAATTAATGATCTTGAAACTATGGCTGAAGTGCTGCAACCTTGCAAACACTTAACCATGGGTTTCCCCCTTTCAATTCCTTAATCCTCCCCCACTCTTGCTATGCGATGATTCAAATGAGATTAATTGCACTCCATCACTTTGATTCTATTAAATCTAACCTCTTTGATTCTTGCTAAGCATCATATAGAACCTAAAATTCGATTTGGGTATTTTTGTTTGAACCGTTGGATCATCATGAAAATTAGTGTGTAATATCCTCTTACTGTTATAAACATGCCCTCCAAATTTCATGACGATCAGAGCACGGGAAGGGCAGTTTCAGATCAAGTTTCCATTGCTGTCATGAAGATAACAAGTCATGGTCGACTGCTTGGTCGACTGACAGTCGACCAAGCCAGTCAACCAAGAGTTGTTAAGGCACTGTACTCAGCCAATTTGATCCCTTTGAACCCCAATTCAATTGTTTTCTTCTCTGACATTAATTGTATGATTATCTAGGGTATCAACACTGATTTTGGAACCATACTTGGTAATCATTGAATCTATTTACAACTTGATTAATGTAAGGACAGTTGTTAACTTAAGTATGTTAATTATACCAACATGCTTACATTATTAGAACTTATTGGTTATGATCATATGAGAAATCCTTTACTATACATGATTGTTATGTATTTCCTTATCAGTAATAGAATGTATATATATTTTAGAAGATCATGTTCAATCTTATTTTATGATTCATGTATGATCAAGCATATTATGATATGTAATTGTTTATATGACGAATCATTGATTTACTATAATATGATGAGATTGAGATTGTGATTGACTATGTATGACTTGGGATTGAGAGGTGTCCTTTCGACACTTCTGTCCTTGGACATTAGAGGGAGTAGTATGGGATATCCCCGAAGGTGTCCATCGACGCTTTCCAGGGCTATTGGATGACATGTATAGGATTGTCTAGGTGTATGGTTAGGATTTCCCTTGTTGTATCAGACCTGAATCGGAAGGGTATTGAGACCGAATGACCCGTGGTAGAATATGGTTGAAGGGCGCTCAAGACCGGTACCCACTCCGTGAGAGGACTTGAACTATATTGCAGATACCCCGAAAGGGGCCATTTATTGGTAGGGTTGCATATGGATAGACTTGGGGTCACGGGCGCTCAAGACCAGTAACCAACCCGTGAGAGGACATGAAAACTTCCCGTTTACTATATGTGGATGAACAATAGGGTTGATGAGTGCGTAATCCAGGATTATGCTGACTCTAGTGTGAAGGATACCGGAAAGGATCGCCGGGGGTAAGTATGGACGTATCTGGATCTGACATGATATGACTAAGTAGATGACTTGCATTGGCCTAGGCTTTACTGTGACATGCGCCAGTACTTATGCCAAACAGTGATGTGAGAAAGTGGTGACTAAATCCCCAACCATGGTTTTGAGATGACTTTACCGAACTTCCCCGGGCAGACCCAAGATATCTTATTATTGAGGGGGAGTGACTGACGACCCAAAGAAGTATGGTGCCATGACTTAAAGCTTGTCTACCTTAGAGACTAGCATACTTAAGATTAGAATCATCATTCATCATCGTCTCATATCATATTGCATCCTATTTTGACTTGTGTTTATTGAACTGTGGATTATGAAACGACTTGCCTTGCTGAGTTCTTTTTGAACTCATTCCTTTGTGCAATTTGTTAGATTACACTGCAGGTACAAAAGACCTTGATGGCACGTCCAATGACCCGAGCTATGATCTCGCATACTACCCTTTGAGTGATGGCTACGCGGAGAGTCAGGATTGTTATACCAAGGAGGATTATAGTGCATACCAGGGTTAGCCCCACATTAGTGAGGGAGCGGCCACGTTGGGTTTACTTTATCCATACTTTTGAAGAGGACATCATTAGGATAGAGGAAACCTATGTGTAGGCCCCATTTCCCTGGATGATTGTAATCATTTGGATATTCTCTCTCTAGTTCCTATGGATTTGTTCATAACACTGGGTGTAACTTAACTTGATTTATCACTGTTCCGCTGTTGGTGAAAGAGTGACTTCTGATCCCTCTTTCTCTTTGAGACTGTTATTTAGAATTTGATACTTCATATATTTCCGCACTCTGATTTATTATCTTCTCTTATTCAATTGATCTATTTATGACTTGTGTTATACATTGATTATATTGTTCATGATTATGTTATCGTGTATGTGGGAGGCATGGCCGCTCGATCTGGATCTTCAGGCTGTGGATCACATCCCAGGTATGCCAGATAGGATACCAGCTGGGTGGATGTGACTGAGTGGTATCAGAGCCTAAGATCAAGTGAGGCCCTATCCACAGAAATGATAACGGAACATTCTGAGTCACAGATCCAAAGTTACTCAACTACTCTTAGAAGTGAATAATAGATAACTCGGACTAGAAACCTAATTAACGAAGCATAAGTGAATTGTTGAATAATGTACAATAATTATAATTTAACAATCATCACTTAATGAAACGAAAAGGAAAGTGAATAACACACAATAATAGATGAAACTGAAATAACTTTCATTAACTTAAATAAGTTTTACAACGAGTTACACATGAAAGGCATAACTGAAACTCTAGTACAATCTATCTATCTAGGAGATCGTCGTCGGACTCTGGATGTCCTGACATCCTCAGTGATCTGAGTGAGCTGAGACTGCATCTGATCCTGTCTGGACTCTATCTGTGCAAGCCTCCCCTCAAGCCTCTCATACATATGTGACTGGCTCGCCTCCATCCTGTGAAATCCAGCCCAAACCTAGCAAGGACACCCTATCTATTTTGGGTGAAGAAAGGTTAGTTTAATGTTACATCTTAAAGTTGGACCTTGATTTCAGTGTTCTATCTCCTTCTTCTCTCTTTTCTTCTTCTAACTGTTCTATCTTGATGTTTTGATTATGGAAAAGGTGTTACACTACTATAACTACCTATTCTCTAATCTCCTTATGTCTTAGAGTGAACCCCCAATCACTTTATCCATTCCTTGAAACCACATGGTGAATCTCCTCTATTCTTCACTGATTTTGATTGAGTTTTGGACAGCATGATCATTCTACTGTAGCTTCTTTTCTCATTAATGTTTAACATGTTTGATCTTAGCCTTTACTTCTGTTCCAATGTGTTTCATCTCCTTGAATCAATTCCCCTTTCTTTCTAGCCATTTTAGCCTTCTATGTTGACCATTGATATAAGCATTCTAGTAAGTTTCTATTTTTGATTCCTCTCATTCTAGGATTAGTTTTCTTTTGATTTTCTATTTAGTTATTCTTGCCTCTGATATGTTCTTGATATTCCATTAGAGAGAAGCCTTGTTCTCTCTAATTCTTCCCTTGAATCCATGGTGAGTTTGCTATGAGAACCATGTTGTTTCCAATTTAGAAACTCATGTTCCCAAGTAATAAAATACTGATTTTGGACCATGGATGATTCCCAATTCATGCTAGATAGTCTTATTATGTTTGTGTGAAGTTCCCTTTCGAATTTCGGACCAATCGGACTTCAAACGAAGAAGTTATGACCAAAACAGTGCAATTTGTATCTTGCTGTCTCCATTGGTCGACTGGGCCAGTAGTCCAATCCAATCGACCAATGAGATCTGTTTTCTAGATTTAGGTCTTTCTTGCTCTATTTAAGTCCAATCTGGGATTAGTTTGTGTCACATCCTCCCAGCCGGTACCCTATCTGGCATACCCGAGAGTGTGATCCACAGCCCGAAGATCAGGTATCGAGTAATCAACCTCCCACATAAACAATAACATAATCATGAACAATCATAATAAAAGTGCGGAAGATAAACCATAGATCCAATAAGGAAAGAATGAATCATAAATAAATCAGAATACTAGATATAATCAGAGTGTCAAAACAGATAAGTAAAGTGAGGCAAAAATCCCACTCTACAACCAGCGGAAAAGTAGCTCTAAAAGATAATAAACTAGACAAAATCTAATCCCAGTAGCAAGTACAGTGGGTAACTAAATCGTTCTCCACATTATAGACAACATCCTTATAAGTGTAAATCTTATAAATGGCACAAGGACGCTTCCACTCAATGGTCGGACTAAGCATCGTACGGAGCATAACCACTCGCGGGATCTTCAGTGTAATTGTGGTAACCGCAATCACCTTCCTGGAGATATGCCTCTTCGCCTTGCGCTTCTTCATAGGAACCGTCATAGTATTCAGTACCTGCAGGATAGTCTAACAAACATTGTACAATAAAGGAATGAGTTTCAAAGAAACTCAGTAAGGCAGTTAAATCCATAATATCATAAATGGCAAGTTTTCAGAACAAACATAAATGCAATATGATATGAGACAAGCAATGAATGAATGAATCTAACTCTATGTATGCTGGTCTCTATTGGCAGACATGCTTTAAGTCATAGCACCGTACTTCTTTAGGAAGGTCTCAATCACTCATCATCAGTTGGTAATGGGTCCGGCATCCCTCGGGACATTCCATGGCTGGGGGTTAAGTCACCACTCTCTCACATCACCATTGGTCTAAGTACCGGCGCATGTCAGGGTAAAACCTAGCCAAATGCAAGTCTTCTACTTAGTTACATCAAGTCAGATCCAGATACGTCCATTCCTCGTCCCTGACGATCCTTTCCGGTATCCTTCACACTAGAGTCCTCATAGTCCCTGACTACGGACTCATCAACCCTATTGATCATCCACATATGGTAAACGGGAAGCTCTCACGTCCTCTCACGGGTTGGTTACCGGTCTTAAGCGCCCGTGAGCCCAAGTCTAGCCATATGCAACCCTACCAATAGATGGCCCCCACAATGTGATTCCTGTCCTCTCACGGGTTGGTTACCGGTCTTGAGCGCCCATGAATCCCCATTGCTACCACGGGTCGTTCGGTCTCAATACCCCTCCGAATAGGGTCTGACATAACAGGACATCCTAGCCAAACACTACTAGACAATCCTAGATATGTCATCCAACAGGTTAGGAAGGTGTCCATAGGGCATCTCCGGAAACATCCCATAATATTCCCGTAGTAGTCCAAGGACAGAAGTGTCAAAGGACACCTCTCCTTTCCAAACCATACTTAAGCATACACAAGCATCAATTCAGATCATCACATATATGGTAACTTCATATATGGAAAGAAATCAATAATTACAATCACTTCGTATATAATTGGTAAGTAAATCATACATGAATCAATTTAAGCAATGCTACTGTAATCAAGGTTATGCAACAGTAGTATATCATTGTAAGAATCTAATTAAGGAAACATATCAATGACATTCAAATATAGAAACTAGATTCATGCTATCTATGTAATTAAGGAAATAACCATCCTTACCTTTTATAACTCGCAAAGGAATCCTAAGAAATCCAGTAAGATCTTGGCAAACTTGAGAAGAAGGTCCTAAACAAGTGTATACAACATATTAGGAAAGATCCCTAACAGAAAAGATACCAAAACATCCAACACAGACCAATTCTGGAGTTGCTGTACTCATTGGTCGAGTGGATTGGTCGACCGGTCCAGTCGACCAATCAGTCGACCAATGCAGACAGTAGCCTAAAAAAAACAGAGTTTTAAGATAGGAAATCCGAATTTGGTTGTTCAAAAGGGTACTAATCAAGGGGTAAACTACATCAGTAGTATTCTAACATAAAGGGGATCTCAAAACATTAATCCAAACAAGACATCAATATCCAAATTAGGAAACAAAAAGTTACCATAATTAGATCAACCATGGATCTTGATGAATTCGAAATAGAAATCAAAGACAAGAACAATAGGAGGATGGATCATTGCTTCAGGTAAAGATATCATGAAAAGCATACTTAGATCTTCAAGGAAATAGGCTTAAAAGCATAAATCTAAATAAGGAAACAAAACCTACCATATATGTAACTACCATGATTCATGAAGAACACATAGTATGGTAGAAGAGAACAACTAGAGATTGATAGATCATGGATCATGAAAGAAAACACAGCAATTAACTACTAACATGATCAATATAGAAGATCCAAGGAGATCAGAATTCAAATCAGAAGTTTAACAAGATTAGATCATGGTTTGATCATGATTCCTTCAAAAGCTTGCAATGATCATGGTTAAGATCATTGTTCTAGCCTCTAATCCTTAGGATGATCATGAGAGACAAGTCCAGAGATGTTTGCAACAGAGAATGCAGCATCTCCTCTACTGTCTCAACTCAAAAAGGAAAGAAAATCAGAGATGGAGGAGAAGAAGAGAGTGTAGACATACCTTTTGATGCAAAAGGAAGAGCTTCGACGAAGATCCGTCAAGGAAATCACCAAGGATGCAAGGGAGATGACTTGCAGAGGTCTTTGGTTCGTTCCAAAGAGTTTGGAGGCAGCAAGTACGAAGTGGACTAGAGATTGGACTTAAATAGAGCAAGAAAAACCTAATTGCCAAAGACAGCACTAATTGGTCGAGTGGATTGGTCGACTGGTCCAGTCGACCAATGCTGACAGCAAATTCAAAACAGGGAATTGAAGACCCAGATCAAATCCAATCCTAAAGGGGTTTTGCACACATGTCAAGTGGTAAGGAAACTTCTCCTTCATGTCTTCTTCCTTCTCCCAAGAAGCTTCTTCAGGGGTATGGTTCTTCCACCGAATCTTCACCAAAGGAATGGTGCGATTCCGCAGCTGCTTGTCCTTCCTATCCAAGATTTCGGCCGGTTCTTCATCGTAGGTCAAATCAGCACTAAGTCCTTCAGGTGCTTACTGCAAAATGTGTTCCGAATTCTCTATGTATTTTCGGAGCATCGAAATATGAAACACATTGTGAACACCAGCAAGAGGCGGAGGTAATGCTAATCGATACGCAACAGGTCCAACCTTTTCCAAAATCTCGAAAGGTCCAATGTAACGAGGGCTAAGCTTTCCCTTAACATTGAATCTCATCACACCCTTCATTGGTGAAACTTTTAGGAAGACTTTCTCTCCAACTTGAAATTCCAAATCGGTCCTTCTCTTATCAGCATAAGATTTCTGTCTTGACTGGGCAGACTTAATCCTTTCTCTTATCATAACTACCATAGCACTCGTAGCTTCAATCATTTCAGGACCTAAGACTTTTCTTTCACCTGTCTCGACCAAGTACAAAGGTGTCCTACAAGTACTACCATACAAAGCCTTGAATGGAGCCATGCCTATTGTTGCTTGATAACTCGTTGTTATAGGCAAACTCAACCAAAGCTAGGTGTTCATCCCAATTACCACCCATATCCACCACACAAGATCTGAGCATGTCTTCCAATGTCTGAATTGTCCACTCAGATTGTCCATCAGACTGTGGATGATGAGCTATACTCAAGTTCAATTGGGTTCCCAAGGCCTTCTGCAAACTATTCCAAAACCTTGAGGTGAACCTAGGATCACGATCCGAAACAATACTCAATGGCACACCATGCAGACGAACCACATTATCCACATAAAGCCTTGCTAGCTTATCCAGAGTATGAGTGATCTTCATAGGAATGAAGTGGGCTGATTTGGTCAACCTATCAACAATCACCCACACAGTGTCATTGCCTTTACTTGTCCGAGGCAAGCTAGTCACAAAGTCCATGGAGATATCCTCCCACTTCCAACTAGGAATAGGAAGAGGCTGAAGTAATCCCGATGGAGGTTGTCGAACGGCTTTCACACGTTGGCAAGTCTCACACTTGGCAACAAAATCATCAACATGCGCCTTCAGGCCAATCCACCAAAAATGTTCCTTCAAGTCCTTATACATCTTGGTGCTTCCCGGGTGTATAGTAAAGACTGACTGGTGTGCTTCCTTCAATATTTCTTTCTTAATTTCTTCTTTTGCAGGCACGCACAGTCTTCCTCTAAACAATAAAGCACCATCCATGGATATACCAAAGTCGGGGTCCGACTCAGGATTCGAAGAAACCTTCTCAACTTTGATCGAAAGCTCTTGATCAGAACTCTGCAGAGCAACAATCTTATCTCTAAGACCAGATCTTGCCGTCATGGCAGAAAGAATAAAATCAGAATTCTCAGGGACGATTTCCAAATCAAAACTCTCAAAAGAAGACCACAATGGTAAACTCAAAGCATTCAAATCCAAGGTCTTCTTCTGGTTCTTCCTACTAAGAGCATCAGCAACAACGTTTGCTTTCCCAGGGTGATACTGAATATCCCAATCATAATCGGAGACTAGTTCCAACCATCTCCTTTGTCTCATGTTCAACTCCTTTTGGGTAAAGAAGTATTTCAAACTCTTATGATCCGTGAAAATGGCAATCTTCTCACCGTAGAGGTAATGTCTCCAAATCTTCAAAGCAAAGACAACGGCGGCAAGTTCTAGATCGTGAGTGGGGTAATTCCGCTCATAATCCTTCAATTGCCGAGAAGCATAGGCTACGACCTTGCCATGTTGCATCAGTACACAACCCAAACCAATCTTTGACGCATCGGTATAAACTGTCATACCACCGGAACTATCAGGTATAGTCAAAACCGGGGCACTTGTCAATCTATCTTTCAACTCTTGGAAATTCTTCTCAAAGCGTCGAGACCAAACAAACTTTTCTTCTTTCCTGGTCAACTTAGTCATAGGAGCAGCCAACCGAGAAAAGTTCTCAATAAACCTTCTGTAGTAACCCGCCAATCCAAGAAAACTTCTTATTTCCGTTACTGACTTCGGTCTTTCCCAATCAGCCACAGCTTGAACCTTTTCAGGATCGACATGAATACCTTCGGCTGAAACTACATGACCAAGGAATACCACTCTCTTAAGCCAGAAATCACACTTGCTAAACTTAGCGAACAACTTCTTTTCTCGCAACGTTTGCAACGTGAAACTTAGATGGCTCGCATGCTCTTCTTCGCTCTTCGAATAGATCAAGATGTCATTAATGAAAACAATCACAAACTTATCAAGCACATCGTGAAATACTCGGTTCATGAGGTCCATGAACACCGCAGGAGCATTGGTCAATCCGAAGGGCATGACTCTAAACTCGTAGTGACCATACCGCGTTCGGAAAGCTGTCTTGAAGATATCACTAGACTTCACTTTCAATTGGTGATATCCGGACCTTAAGTCAATCTTTGAGAACACAACTGCACCCTTCAACTGATCGAAGAGATCATCAATTCTGGGCAGCGGGTATCTATTCTTGATAGTCAACTTATTCAACTCACGGTAGTCGATGCACAAGCGCATACTACCATCTTTCTTCTTGACAAACAAGACCGGAGCTCCCCAAGGTGACACACTAGGCTGCACGAAACCTCTATCAATGAGCTCATTCAACTGATTTTGCAACTCTTTCAACTTAGTAGGAGCCATCCTATACGGAGCTTTAGATACCGGAGCGGCACCAGAGACGAGATCAATAGAAAACTCAACATCCCTGTCTGGAGGCACTCTTGATAGATCATCAGGGAAGACATCAACAAAGTCACAAACAACCCTGACTTCATCGACTCTTTTCTCCACTTTACCCTTGCCTTCAGATGAAGCATCATCCACTAGAGCATAGACTTACATCAGTGCGAACAACACCTTCTTACAAACTCTTCTCTTTTCACCTTGAAATTCAAAGACCGGACTTCCACAAATATGGAACTGAATCTTCTTTGAGGAACAAAGGAACACAGCTTTGTGGGCTGTCAACCAATCAATTCCCAAAATAACATCGAAGTCCTTCATGTCAAGAATAACAAAAGTGGCTTCCAAGTTCTTCTCACCAATCAACACAAGGCATTTAGATAACCCCTTATCTAGTTTCACAACAGGACCAGTAGGTGTACTAATCAATAAACAACTAGACAACTTCTCAGGGATTAGCTTAGTCTTCTTGATGAACGCAGATGACATGAACGAATGAGATGCACCCGTATCAAATAAGACAAATGCAGAAATAGAAGCAACTAACAATGTACCTGTAATCACTTCATGGCTTGGATCCTGCTCAAGACTCGGAAATACTGAAAACTCTACCGAGAGGGAGGAGCAGAAGCACTCTTCACCACTGGGCAGGCTGTTGGGCAGGCCGCTTCGGACAGGCACGAGCGAAATGAGCAGCTTGCTTGCGGTAGAAGCAAACAGGATTGCTTTGGATCCAACAGGGGTGGCTGCAACGAGAGGGCTTCGAACAAAAGGCCTAGCACTTGCACTTGCACTTGCTGGTGGTCGGTTTCCGCCATACATCGTCTAAACTGGCCGGGCTACGAAAACCCGTGTTCGACCTACACTCTTAGCCACGAAAGGTAGGAGTGGGGTAGGGTGTAGGTCTCACAAAACGACGGTCATTACGATCCACCAAACCAGAATTCGTTGATCTGCCGGGCTTTTGCACACGAGCACTCTCCTTCTCTGTTTCTTCCAACTTCTTCGAGTTCTCGCACCACTTAAGCATAGCTCACTATAGGCTGGATCTGTGAGGTAAGCTTTAATGGCAGGGCGCAGATCCTTTGAAGAACTTCTTTGCTTTGGCGAGGTCATCCTTGAGAGAATCTGGAGCAAAGAAATGAAGCTCCTCGAACTTCGTTGGTACTCCAACACAGACGAGAGATCCTTGTGTAAGAATCATGAACTCAGCTTCCTTCGCATCTTTCACCGCCTCGGGAAAGTAATTCATACAAAAAGCCTCTTTGAACAACTCCCAAGTTACAACTCCCGCATGCAAACCTTCCAAAACAGCCGAGTGGAGATCCACCATGCATCGGCTTCTTGTTGCAACTTCTGTTCAAAGCAAACAGAATCTTCGAGCTTCCGTGCATTGCGGATGTCGGAAAGCCTTCTCCAACTCACGAAGCCACTTGTTAGGAAACAAGGGGTCCTTGGTAACTCCGGTGAAAGTGGGTACTTGCATCTTGGGAAAACTCTCCATCGGACGAGTATGAGGAGTTCCAGCTAAACCTCCCGCATTCGGGACTGCGGCATGAGGATTCACATTAGCACCAGCTCGAGTCTCATTATGCGAGTCATGAAACCCACCAACATCTGGTTGAACCGAGCCGCTTGCTTTGCAGCATCATATTGCCCATAATATTGGCAATATCTCGGAAACTTCCAACATTTGGGGCACCAGGTATCTCATGGGTACCCTGATCAACATTAGGTATCTCACCACCTCCATGAGGTATTTCACCACCTCCCTGAGGTATTTCACCACCTCCTTGACCACTGGATTCACCACGCCCACTTCTCAGAGTAACCATTCTGCAAAACCGAGAACATCAAAATACCGAATTTCGAAGTTTCAACATAAACCACAAGTCCAAATGATTTGAAAACTTAAATCATGCTTAAATATATCCATATAGTCATCAAACAATAATCCATAAGGCAAAAATCACATTTTCCAAAAATTCAACAGAAAAAGAGGTCTCTGTGACCATTGGTCGACTGACCCAGTCGACCAATGCAGACAGAATGCGAAAATTCGCATTATAAGCCTCATTTCCACATTCCAACCTCATTCTAACTTCTTCCAAAGGTGAGAGAGCTCTAGGGAAAGTCTCCAAAGGTTCTCACAAGTGTTCTTGAGGTGATTTGGTGCTTCAACAACAACACAACAACCCACAATCATCACAAACAAGGCAAATCTCTCATTCTTTCTTCCATTTTCATCTTCTCATGCTTGCATTTCAATCAAAACCATGCTTTGCTTGTATCCAATGCTAGAAATCATGCTTAGGAATGCTTAGAAACATATTCCCTAGGTTTTAAACACAATGCCATGCATAGACAACAAGTTTTAACATATTGGTGTTCATCTCGCAACGTTTTCATACCGAAATCGATATCTTTAGAAAAATTCCGTTTTCTCTCAAATCGCTTGAAATTTTCGCACTAGATCAAATGCTACATGCTCAAGATGACACTGTAGATAGGTCCATACAATTTGATTTAACCAATTTCAACTTTTCAAAAATCCAATTTTGACCTAAATTGCAAAATCCCCAAATTTCCTTCTTGCTGAATTTTCCGCTTTAATCCAAGTTTTCGATCGATTTTCATCAAACAAACTTCATAGGCATGAAATTCCAAGTATTGCGCACATGCTAGTATGTTCAAATCAAATTTCCCCCAAATTTGAAATTTTCTGAAAAATTACGAAAATACCCTTTTGGCTCAAATCTTAAGGTAGCACTAACTAGAATTGTCTCTTGTCTCTTTCACAGATATCCACTATGCAGAGGGGAGGGCGAGGACGAGGTAGAGGTCGTGGTCGCATTGTAGGGGCACTTAGGGGCAGAGGTCAGGTTCCTTCAGAGCCTAGACAGGAGGTTAGGAGACCGGACATGTTTGACACACCTCGGGCCGAGTTCCCGTACGAGGCCTACTTCGATTCTTTGCAATATCGAGATGGGACGCCTACTTCACTTACGCCAGCTCAGAGCCTTTAGGATTCGGCAGAGATTCGACACATTGCAGTGGACTCATCTCTTCACCGAGGATCTGCCGGTATACCCGGAATTAGTGAGGTTGTTCTTCAGCAACCTTACCTACACAGAGGAGGCTCGAGGCCAAGGACATCCACTTAGACTTGTCCTCAGGAGCAGGGTCTTCTGGACTCAGATTCGCTTCTCCACTCGAACACTGGCTGAGATCTTGCAAGTTCCTTACTATCACAGCAGTGTGTGTGGATACCTGCAGGAGCAGACTTGGACAGCCATCTGATGCCTTACGAGCTACGCGAGATATGCTCTACGCTATGGGATAGCCGTCGGTGCTTCACTCCGTGGACCAGCGGACGGATGACGGATTCTGCATGGATTATCGGTCGCATAGTCGGCCGAAACATTATGCCGAAAGCCGGACATCACCATCGGGTCACGGTGATGGAGGCCTTAGTCATCTACCGCATCTACATGGGCTTCGAGATCGATCTCTCCTACATCATTCAGCGCAGGTCATGCTGGACTTAGTTCTACGGCCTAGCATGCGGAACCTTTGCTATGGGAGGCTACCGACCTTGATCTTCGGGCATTTCGGGGTGAGTTTCGAGGATACACCGGTGGACACCGGTTCACAAGGATACTCTATTGGGACTCGGACCATTCGTCGGATGAGACTACAGCGATCGGAGAGAGATCCCCAGGTCCGGAGGGTGAGGATGATGAGGAATCAGAGGATGAGGATCAGGGTCAGAGGATGGAGGAGAGGATATCGGTCCTGATAGTGATGGTCAGGCCGGAGATGATGCAAATATGCACGAGGCTGAGCCAGTGCATCACGAGTTTCCTTCATCACACTTCGAGGCAGGTGGCCCTTCACATGTAGTTCCGGAGACTTCAGATCTTGGGGCAGAGATGAGATCGATGACTTCCATGCTAGAGAGGATGGAGGTCAGACAGGAGCAGATGTATGAGAGGATGGAGTCACGACAGGATAGGATAGAGCATCAGGTGACTCAGCTAGCGGAGGAGTTCAGGGCATATAGAGATCAGAGAAGATCACCTAGATAGACTGTACCCTAGGATTTCCATTTATGCATTTCAGATGTAATCGTTGTAAAAACTTTTGAAATTAATGAAGTTCATTTTGTTTCACTTAATTATTGTATATTATGCACCTTTCTTTTCCTTGCATTAGTGACATTTGTTCAAGTATAATTATGGTATGTTATTCGGAAATGTTCTGTTATGCTTCATAGGTTAAGTTTCTAATTCAGTGTTCTATTATTCACTTCTAAGAGTAAAGGAGTCATTTCAGATCAATGACTCAAGAATGTTCAGTAATTGTCTTTTGTGGTTAGGATTTTCTCGAACCTTGGGCTCTGATACCAATCTGTCACATCCTCCCAGCCGGTACCCTATCTGGCATACCCGAGAGTGTGATCCACAGCCCGAAGATCAGGTATCGAGTAATCAACCTCCCACATAAACAATAACATAATCATGAACAATCATAATAAAAGTGCAGAAGATAAACCATAGATCCAATAAGGAAAGAATGAATCATAAATAAATCAGAATACTAGATATAATCAGAGTGTCAAAACAGATAAGTAAAGTGAGGCAAAAATCCCACTCTACAACCAGCGGAAAAGTAGCTCTAAAAGATAATAAACTAGACAAAATCTAATCCCAGTAGCAAGTACAATGGGTAACAAAATCGTTCTCCACTTTATAGACAACATCCTTATAAGTGTAAATCTCATAAATGGCACAAGGACGCTTCCACTCAATGGTCGGACTAAGCATCGTACGGAGCATAACCACTCGCGGGATCTTCAGTGTAATTGTGGTAACCGCAATCACCTTCCTGGAGATATGCCTCTTCGCCTTGCGCTTCTTCATAGGAACCGTCATAGTATTCAGTACCTGCAGGATAGTCTAACAAACATTGTACAATAAAGGAATGAGTTTCAAAGAAACTCAGTAAGGCAGTTAAATCCATAATTGTAACGCCCTCCCAGCCGGTACCCTATCTGGCATACCCGAGAGTGTGATCCACAGCCCGAAGATCAGGTATCGAGTGATCAACCTCCCACATAAACAATAACATAATCATGAACAATCATAACAAGAGTGCGGAAGATAAATCATAGATCCAATAAAGAAAGAATGAATCATAAATGAATCAGAATAATAGATATAATCAGAGTATCAAACAAATAAGTAAAGTGAGGCAAAAATCCCACTTTACATCCAGCGGAAAAGTAGCTCTAAAGAGAATAAACTAAATAAAATCTAATCCCAGTAGCAAGTACATTGGGTAACTAAATTGTTCTGCACTTTATAGACAACATCCTTATAAGTGTAAATCTCATAAATGGCACAAGGACGCTTCCACTCGATGGTCGGACTAAGCATCGTACGGAGCATAACCACTCGCGGGATCTTCAGAGTAATTGTGGTAACCGCAATCACCTTCCTGGAGATATGCCTCTTCGCCTTGCGCTTCTTCATAGGGACCGTCATAGTACTCAAGACTGCAGGATAGTCTAACAACATTGTACAATAAAGGAATGAGTTTCAAAGAAACTCAGTAAGGCATTTAAAAATCCATAATAACATAAATGGCAGGATTCCAGAACAAACATAAATGCAATATGATATGAGACAAGCAATGAATGAATGAATCTAACTCTATGTATGCTGGTCTCTATTGGCGGTACATGCTTTAAGTCATAGCACCGTACTTCTTTAGGAAAGTCCACTCACATCCTCAACCATTTAAGATATCTTGGATTCTCTCACGGATCATTTCACCGGTCTTGAGCAGCCGATTGGTAATGGGTCCTTCATCCCTCAGGACAAACCTTGGCAGGGGGTTAAGTCAACACACTCTCTCACAACCATTTGGTATAATCTTGGCGCATGTCGGGGTAAAACCTAGCCAAATGCAAGTCTTCTACTTAGTTACATCAAGTCAGATCCAGATACGTCCATTCCTCGTCCCTGACGATCCTTTCCGGTATCCTTCACACTAGAGTCCTCATAGTCCCTGACTACGGACTCATCAACCCTATTGATCATCCACATATGGTAAACGGGAAGCTCTCACGTCCTCTCACGGGTTGGTTACCTGTCTTAAGCGCCCGTGAGCCCAAGTCTAACCATATGCAACCCTACCAATAAATGGCCCCCACAATGTGATTCCTGTCCTCTCACGGGTTGGTTACCGCTCTTGAGCGCCCATGAATCCCCATTGCTACCACGGGTCGTTCGGTCTCAATACCCCTCCGATTAGGGTCTGACATAACAGGACATCCTAGCCAAACACTACTAGACAATCCTAGATATGTCATCCAACAGTTTAGGAAGGTGTCCAGAGGGCATCTCCGGAAGCATCCCATAATATTCCCGTAGTAGTCCAAGGACAGAAGTGTCAAAAGGACACCTCTCCTTTCCAAACCATACTTAAGCATACACATGCATCAATTCATATCATCACATATATGGTAACTTCATATATGGAAAGAAATCAATAATTACAATCACTTTTATAACATTGGTAAGTAAATCATACATGAATCAATTTAATATGAATAAGTAATGCTACTGTAATCAAAGTTATGCAACAGTAGTATATCATTGTAAGAATCTAATTTAGGAATCATATCTATGATATTCAAATATAGAAACTAGATTCATGCTATCTATGTAATTAAGGAAATAACCATCCTTACCTTTTATAACTCGCAAAGGAATCCTAAGAAATCAAGTAAGATCTCGGCAAACTTGAGAAGAAGGTCCTAACAAGTGTATACAACATATTAGGAAAGATCCCTAACAGAAAAGATACCAAAACATCCAACATAGACCAATTCTGGAGTTGCTGTACTCATTGGTCGAGTGGATTGGTCGACTGGTCCAGTCGACCAATCAATCGACCAATGCGAGAAGATAGCCTAAAAAAAACAGAGTTTTAAGATATGAAATCCGAATTTGGTGGTTCAAAAGGGTACTAATCAAGGGGTAGACTACATCAGTAGTATTCTAACATATAGGGGACCTCAAAACACTAATCCAATCAAGATATCAAGATCCAAATTAGGAAACAAAAAGTTACCATAATTAAATCAACCATAGATCTTGATGAATTTGAAATAGAAAACAAAGACAAGAACAATAGGAGGATGGATCTTTGCTTCAGGTAATGGTATCATGAAAACATACATAGATCTTCATGGAATAAGGCTTAGAAGCATAAATCTAAATAAGGAAATAAAACCTACCATATATGTAACTACCATGCATCATGAAGAACACATAGTAAGGTAGAAGAGAACAACTAGAAATTTATAGATTATGGATCATGGAAGGAAAACACAGTAATTAACTACTTACATGATCAACATAGAAGATCCAAAGAGATCAGAATTCAGATTAGGAGTTTAACAAAGATTAGATCATGGTTTGATCATGATTCCTTCAAAAGCTTGCAATGATCATGGTTAAGATCATTGTTCTAGCCTCAAATCCTTAGGATGATCATGAGAACATGTTCAGAGATGTTTGCAACAGAGAATGCAGCATCTCTTCTACTGTCTCAACTCAAAAAGGAAAGAAAAACAAAGATGGAGGAGAAGAAGAGAGAGTAGACATACCTTTTGATGCAAAAAGAAGAGTTTCGACGAAGATCCGTCAAGAAAACACCAAGGATGCAAGAGAGATGACTTGCAGAGGTCTTTGGTTCGTTCAAGAGAGTTTGGAGGCAGCAAATACGAAGTGGACTCGAGATTGGACTTAAATAGAGCAAGAACAACCTAATTGCCAAAGACAGCACTCATTGGTCGAGTGGATTGGTCGACTGGTCCAGTCGACCAATCAGTCGACCAATGCTGACAGCAAGACCAAAACAGGGAATTGAAGGTCCAGATCAAATCCAATCCTAAAGGGGTTTTGCACACAAGTCAAGTGACTTACCTAATAGGTAGAAATGCCTTCAAACCAAGATAGAGAGCACTCCAAGTCCATCAACTAATTAGATCTTCATCAGGATTCAGTTTCCATAAATAGAACCTCATCATCAACTTTCATGGATTCAAAGCCAGACACCAAGTCCTCTACTGGGATGGCCCAAAGCTGACTTCTTACTTTACTTCGGGTCATCGGACCTACAAATAACAAGGTTTCCGGGTCAAGGTTAGGGCTGGGTTTTACAATAATATCATAAATGGCAAGTTTTCAGAACAAACATAAATGCAATATGATATGAGACAAGCAATGAATGAATGAATCTAACTCTATGTATGCTGGTCTCTATTGGCAGACATGCTTTAAGTCATAGCACCGTACTTCTTTAGGAAGGTCTCAATCACTCATCATCAGTTGGTAATGGGTCCGGCATCCCTCGGGACATTCCATGGCTGGGGGTTAAGTCACCACTCTCTCACATCACCATTGGTCTAAGTACCGGCGCATGTCAGGGTAAAACCTAGCCAAATGCAAGTCTTCTACTTAGTTACATCAAGTCAGATCCAGATACGTCCATTCCTCGTCCCTGACGATCCTTTCCGGTATCCTTCACACTAGAGTCCTCATAGTCCCTGACTACGGACTCATCAACCCTATTGATCATCCACATATGGTAAACGGGAAGCTCTCACGTCCTCTCACGGGTTGGTTACCTGTCTTAAGCGCCCGTGAGCCCAAGTCTAACCATATGCAACCCTACCAATAAATGGCCCCCACAATGTGATTCCTGTCCTCTCACGGGTTGGTTACCGCTCTTGAGCGCCCATGAATCCCCATTGCTACCACGGGTCGTTCGGTCTCAATACCCCCTCCGATTAGGGTCTGACATAACAGGACATCCTAGCCAAACACTACTAGACAATCCTAGATATGTCATCCAACAGTTTAGGAAGGTGTCCAGAGGGCATCTCCGGAAACATCCCATAATATTCCCGTAGTAGTCCAAAGACAGAAGTGTCAAAAGGACACCTCTCCTTTCCAAACCATACTTAAGCATACACATGCATCAATTCATATCATCACATATATGGTAACTTCATATATGGAAAGAAATCAATAATTACAATCACTTTTATAACATTGGTAAGTAAATCATACATGAATCAATTTAATATGAATAAGTTATGCTACTGTAATCAAAGTTATGCAACAGTAGTATATCATTGTAAGAATCTAATTTAGGAATCATATCTATGATATTCAAATATAGAAACTAGATTCATGCTATCTATGTAATTAAGGAAATAACCATCCTTACCTTTTATAACTCGCAAAGGAATCCTAAGAAATCAAGTAAGATCTCGGCAAACTTGAGAAGAAGGTCCTAACAAGTGTATACAACATATTAGGAAAGATCCCTAACAGAAAAGATACCAAAACATCCAACATAGACCAATTCTGGAGTTGCTGTACTCATTGGTCGAGTGGATTGGTCGACTGGTCCGATCGACCAATCGATCGACCAATGCAGACGATAAACCTAAAAAAACACGAGTTTTAAGATATGAAATCCGAATTTGGTGGTTCAAAAGGGTACTAATCAAGGGGTAGACTACATCAGTAGTATTCTAACATATAGGGGACCTCAAAACACTAATCCAATCAAGATATCAAGATCCAAATTAGGAAACAAAAAGTTACCATAATTAAATCAACCATGGATCTTGATGAATTTGAAATAGAAAACAAAGACAAGAACAATAGGAGGATGGATCTTTGCTTCAGGTAATGGTATCATGAAAACATACATAGATCTTCATGGAATAAGGCTTAGAAGCATAAATCTAAATAAGGAAATAAAACCTACCATATATGTAACTACCATGCATCATGAAGAACACATAGTAAGGTAGAAGAGAACAACTAGAAATTTATAGATTATGGATCATGGAAGGAAAACACAGTAATTAACTACTTACATGATCAACATAGAAGATCCAAAGAGATCAGAATTCAGATTAGGAGTTTAACAAAGATTAGATCATGGTTTGATCATGATTCCTTCAAAAGCTTGCAATGATCATGGTTAAGATCATTGTTCTAGCCTCAAATCCTTAGGATGATCATGAGAACATGTTCAGAGATGTTTGCAACAGAGAATGCAGCATCTCTTCTACTGTCTCAACTCAAAAAGGAAAGAAAAACAAAGATGGAGGAGAAGAAGAGAGAGTAGACATACCTTTTGATGCAAAAAGAAGAGTTTCGACGAAGATCCGTCAAGAAAACACCAAGGATGCAAGAGAGATGACTTGCAGAGGTCTTTGGTTCGTTCAAGAGAGTTTGGAGGCAGCAAATACGAAGTGGACTCGAGATTGGACTTAAATAGAGCAAGAACAACCTAATTGCCAAAGACAGCACTCATTGGTCGAGTGGATTGGTCGATTGGTCCAGTCGACCAATCAGTCGACCAATGCTGACAGCAAGACCAAAACAGGGAATTGAAGGTCCAGATCAAATCCAATCCTAAAGGGGTTTTGCACACAAGTCAAGTGACTTACCTAATAGGTAGAAATGCCTTCAAACCAAGATAGAGAGCACTCCAAGTCCATCAACTAATTAGATCTTCATCAGGATTCAGTTTCCATAAATAGAACCTCATCATCAACTTTCATGGATTCAAAGCCGGACACCAAGTCCTCTCTTGGGATGGCCCAAAGCTGACTTCTTACTTTACTTCGGGTCATCGGACCTACAAATAACAAGGTTTCCGGGTCAAGGTTAGGGCTGGGTTTTACAATAATATCATAAATGGCAAGTTTTCAGAACAAACATAAATGCAATATGATATGAGACAAGCAATGAATGAATGAATCTAACTCTATGTATGCTGGACTCTATTGGCAGACATGCTTTAAGTCATAGCACCGTACTTCTTTAGGAAGGTCTCAATCACTCATCATCAGTTGGTAATGGGTCCGGCATCCCTCGGGACATTCCATGGCTGGGGGTTAAGTCACCACTCTCTCACATCACCATTGGTCTAAGTACCGGCGCATGTCAGGGTAAAACCTAGCCAAATGCAAGTCTTCTACTTAGTTACATCAAGTCAGATCCAGATACGTCCATTCCTCGTCCCTGACGATCCTTTCCGGTATCCTTCACACTAGAGTCCTCATAGTCCCTGACTACGGACTCATCAACCCTATTGATCATCCACATATGGTAAACGGGAAGCTCTCACGTCCTCTCACGGGTTGGTTACCGGTCTTAAGCGCCCGTGAGCCCAAGTCTAGCCATATGCAACCCTACCAATAGATGGCCCCCACAATGTGATTCCTGTCCTCTCACGGGTTGGTTACCGGTCTTGAGCGCCCATGAATCCCCATTGCTACCACGGGTCGTTCGGTCTCAATACCCCTCCGAATAGGGTCTGACATAACAGGACATCCTAGCCAAACACTACTAGACAATCCTAGATATGTCATCCAACAGTTTAGGAAGGTGTCCATAGGGCATCTCCGGAAACATCCCATAATATTCCCGTAGTAGTCCAAGGACAAAAGTGTCAAAAGGACACCTCTCCTTTCCAAACCATACGTAAGCATACACAAGCATCAATTCAGATCATCACATATATGGTAACTTCATATATGGAAAGAAATCAATAATTACAATCACTTCGTATATAATTGGTAAGTAAATCATAAATGAATCAATTTAAGCAATGCTACTGTAATCAAGGTTATGCAACAGTAGTATATCATTGTAAGAATCTAATTAAGGAAACATATCAATGACATTCAAATATAGAAACTAGATTCATGCTATCTATGTAATTAAGGAAATAACCATCCTTACCTTTTATAACTCGCAAAGGAATCCTAAGAAATCAAGTAAGATCTTGGATAACTTGAGAAGAAGGTCCTAAACAAGTGTATACAACATATTAGGAAAGATCCTTAACAAAAAAGATACCAAAACATCCAACACAGACCAATTCTGGAGTTGCTGTACTCATTGGTCGAGTGGACTGGTCGACTGGTCCAGTGGACCAATGCAGACAGTAGCCTAAAAAAAACAGAGTTTTAAGATAGGAAATCCGAATTTGGTGGTTCAAAAGGGTACTAATCAAGGGGTAAACTACATCAGTAGTATTCTAACGTAAAGGGGGTCTCAAAACATTAATCCAAACAAGACATCAAGATCCAAATTAGGAAACAAAAAGTTACCATAATTAGATCAACCATGGATCTTGATGAATTCGAAATAGAAATCAAAGACAAGAACAATAGGAGGATGGATCATTGCTTCAGGTAAAGATATCATGTAAAGCATACTTAGATCTTCAAGGAAATAGGCTTAAAAGCATAAATCTAAATAAGGAAACAAAACCTACCATATATGTAACTACCATATTTCATTAGGAACACATTGTATGGTAGAAGAGAACAACTAGAGATTGATAGATCATGGATCATGAAAGAAAACACAGCAATTAACTACTAACATGATCAATATAGAAGATCCAAGGAGATCAGAATTCAAATCAGAAGTTTAACAAGATTAGATCATGGTTTGATCATGATTCCTTCAAAAGCTTGCAATGATCATGGTTAAGATCATTGTTCTAGCCTCTAATCCTTAGGATGATCATGAGAGACAAGTCCAGAGATGTTTGCAACAGAGAATGCAGCATCTCCTCTACTGTCTCAACTCAAAAAGGAAAGAAAATCAGAGATGGAGGAGAAGAAGAGAGTGTAGACATACCTTTTGATGCAAAAGGAAGAGCTTCGACGAAGATCCGTCAAGGAAATCACCAAGGATGCAAGGGAGATGACTTGCAGAGGTCTTTGGTTCATTCCAAAGAGTTTGGAGGCAGCAAGTACGAAGTGGACTCGAGATTGGACTTAAATAGAGCAAAAAAAACCTAATTGCCAAAGACAGCACTCATTGGTCGAGTGGATTGGTCGACTGGTCCAGTCGACCAATCAGTCGACCAATGCTGACAGCAAATCCAAAACAGGGAATTGAAGACCCAGATCAAATCCAATCCTAAAGGGGTTTTGCACACATGTCAAGTGACTTACCTAATAGGTAGAAATGCCTTCAAACCAAGATAGAGAGCACTCCAAGTCCATCAACTAATCCGATCTTCATCAAGATTCAGTTTCCATAAATAAAACTTCATCATCAACTTTCATGGATTCAGAGCCAGACACCAAGTCCTCTACTGGGATGGCCCAAAGCTGACTTCGTACTTTACTTCGGGTCACTGGACCTACAAATAACAAGGTTTCCGAGTCAGGGTTAGGGCTGGGTTTTACAGTTTGTCTCCTCTACCTCCTAAGCCTCTGGAACGAGTTAGAACTCCATTCTAATCAATTTCCTTGCATCCTTGGTTGATCCCTCGCAAGAACTCAAGTAATCTTCTTCCTCTTGCATCAAAGGTATGTCTACACTCTCTTCTTCTTCTCCATCTCTGTTGTTCTTTCCTTTTTGGACTGAGACAGTAGAGAAGATGCTGCATTCTCTGTTGCAAACATCTCTCTAATCATCCCTCATGATCTTCCTAAGGATTAATGGCTACTGCGATGATCTTAACCATGATCATTGCAAGCTTTTGAAGGAATCATGATCTAAATCATGATCTTGTCTTTGTTCATCTTTTGATTCAAATTCTGATCTTCTTAGATCTGTTTTATTGATCATATTAGTAGTCAATCGCTGTGTTTTCTTTACAAGAGTTGTAACCTATCAATCTCTAGTTCTTTCTTCTTGATCATACCATGCTTTCTCCAAGAACCATGACTAATAAATTTATGGTAAGTTTTGTTTCCTTATTTAGATTCATGTTCTTCAGTCTTAGATCTATTTTTCTTGAAGATCTATGCATGTTTTTCATGATTTCTTTATCACAATCAATGATCCATCATCCTATCGTTCTTGTCCATGATTGTTACTATGAATTCTTCAAGAACCATGATTGATCTAAGTATGGTAACTTTTGTTTCCTAATTTGTAACTGGAAGACTTGATTTGATTAGTGTTTTGAAGTCATCTATATACTAACATACTTTCATAGTAGTTTCCCCCTTGTTTGGTACCCTTTTGAGCCACCAAATTCGGTTCTATATTCTACAAACTCTGATTTTGAAGGCCATTGTCTCTATTGGTCGACTCATTGGTCGACTGAGACAGTAGACCAATCCAATCGACCAATGAGTACAGCAACTCCAGATTTGGTTTGTTTTGGATGTTTTGATATCTTTCCTTCTAGGTTTCTTTCCTAATATGATATATATACTTGTTTAGGACCTTCTTGCCAAGTTTAGGATGATTCTCCTTGATCCTTGGAGATTCTCTTCAAGTTATATAAGGTAAGGATGGTTACTTATATAATAGCATAGATTGTGTGATTTTTAGTTTCTATATTAGAATCTTTCGGATTTGTTACCATAATTAGATTCTTTTATGAATATATTACTACTGTATTTACTTCAATTACAGTAGCATTATTTACTTGCTTTCTTTAGTTTATGAAAGTCTTTATTTGTCAACTGTATATGAGATGAATCTTATTATGGTATATTTTCTATATACTGTAAATGTGTATGATATGATTGATTTGTGATTGTGATTGATTAAGTATGGTTCGGGAAGGAGAGGTGTCCTTTTGACACTTCTGTCCTTGGACAACTACGGGAATATTATGGGATGTTTCGGAGATGCCCTCTGGACACCTTCCTAAACTGTTGGATGACATATTTAGGACTGTCTAGTAGTGTTTGGCTAGGATGTCCCGTTATGTCAGACCCTAATCGGAGGGGTATTGAGACCGAACGACCCGTGGTAGCAATGGGGATTTGTGGGCGCTCAAGACAGGTAACCAACCTGTGAGAGGACAGGAATCACATTGTGGGGGCCATTTATTGGTAGGGTTGCATATGGATAGACTTGGGCTCACGGGCGCTCAAGACCGGTAACCAACCCGTGAGGGGACGTGAGAGCTTCCCGTTTACCATATGTGGATAACCAATAGGGTTGATGAGTCCGTAGTCAAGGACTATGGGGACTCTAGTGTGAAGGATACCGGAAAGGATCGCCAGAGGCGAGGAATGGACGTATCTGGATCTGACTTGATATAACTAAGTAGAAGACTTGCATTTGGCTAGGCTTTACCCTGACATGCGCCAGTACTTAGACCAATGGTGATGTGAGAGAGCGGTGACCTATACCCCCAGCCATGTAATGTCCCGAGGGATGCCGGACCCACTACCAAAAGGCGTTGTGTGATGAGACCTTCCTAAAGAAGTATGGTGCTATGACTTAAAGCATGTCTGCCAATAGAGACCAGCATACATAGAGTTAGATTCATACATTCATTGTTTGTCTCATACCATATTGCATTTATGTTTGTTCTGAAATCCTGCCATTTATGTTATTATGGATTTAAGCGCCTTATCGGGTTTCTTTCGAAACTCACTCCTTTTGTACCATATCTTTTGTTAGACTTCTCTCCGGGTTTGAAATATGATGACGGTCCATATAAGGAAGGGCAAGGTGTAGAAGATGAAGACTGAAGATGAAGAAGAACAGACTGAAGATGTGGATTAGATTTCTCTTGTTTCTTCTAGACTTATCTTTTACTTTACTTGTATTAGCTTAGAGCTTTACTTTGATTTCGATCTACCTTCCTCATATGTTGTGGAGTATATTTCCGCTATACTCTATAGTTGTCTTTTGATTTGGTATCATGTTTTCGCACTCTGATATTCTTAGTGACTCTTTTGAGATCTTTTCTTGAATTTTATTATTAACTTATTATAATACAATGATTTGTTCTTGCTTTTGATTATGTTATTGTGCTAAATGGATATGATTGTTCCTAAACTTGATCATTTGGGCTGTGGATCACTTCCCCGGGTAATCCAGATAGGGTACCGGCTGGGGGGATGTGACACATCCTCTCATATATCTGAGTCTGCCTGGCTCCTACGCTCTCGAACAACTGCTCCTGCCTAACCCCCATCCTCTCCATCATGGAGGTCATAGATTGCATCTGAGCATACAGATCCGGTGCCTCTGGTGCAGCCTGTGATGGACCCCCAGTTTCAAACTGTGATGTGGGAACCCCTTGATCATCAAGACCGACCTCCTCCACGCCTATATCATCCCCAGCCTGATCCTCTGCTGGAATATCCTCACCATCATCCTTGGACTCCGACTCATCACCTAGACTGGGAGATCTGCCAACTCGATCTAACTGCATCAGTCCAATGGTCCTCGTACCAATGGAATATCCTGCACCTCCATCAAGTCTATCCTCACCATCCAAATCTAAACCGAAGTGATTGAAGATGCGTGTTAATAAAATCCAAAAGCAAAGATTTCTGACACCTGGATGCATAACAATCTCGATCATAACATTCTGTATAATATACTCGAATCCCATATAGATCCGATAAATGAGTAAGGCATCCATCACCGTAACCACATTATGATGTCCCGCTCTCGGTATGATATTCCTCCCTACAATCCGACCGATGACTCTGGCCGATGCAATCATCTCATCACTGTTTCTAGGATAATAACACCTATCATCATCCCAAAGTGTCATGCATATGTCATGCAACTCGTATGGAAGCATATGTCTGCTAAAATCCTCCCCTATTTATATCCACACACATGCATGTGGACAATAAGGAACCCTGAGAATCTCTACTAGTGTGTGAGTAGTGAATCTGATCTGAGTCTCCCTGATCTGGCTCGCTAACACTAACTCCATCTGATCAGCTCGCCCCTCCACAAATGAAGTCAAATTGTTGTAGAACAGCCGAATTAACTCTGGGTACACCGGCAAATCCTCAGTAAGTAGGTGTGTCCACCCCAAAACATCGAATCTCTCCCTGATCCGAAAAGTAGTCAACTCTACAGCCCGAAATGGTCGCCCGTACTCTATGTGGCAATGTCCAAAATATGTATCGTAAAGGAACTCAGCCAATGGTGTGACGAAGCGGTGTCGATCAATCACCTCCGCTCGTGGCAGCAAAGGCACCTGACCTCTACCTCTCCTGACACCTACTACCCTACCTCGAGCACGACCACCTCGTCCTCGTCTCTCCATAGAGTATGAATATCTGTAGAAAGGTCAACAAGTCAATGTTAGGAGATTAACAAAAATTGGATATGAAGGGCATTTTTGTAATTTTAGGAAAATTTCAAATTTGGGGAAATTCAATTTGAGTATACTGCCATATGCACAATACTTAAAATTTCATAATTGTGGTGTTTGTTCGAAGAAAACTAGTCGAAATTGCGTCCTAAAGTTGAAAATTCAGCAAGCTAGAAAAGAGAAATTTCAACGTTTAGGTCAAATTTGGGGATTTTTGATATTGTTGAAATTGGTTAAAACGAATTGCATGGTAATGTGTAGCATATCATTTGGATTGTGTGGCATCAAATTTGGTATTAAAACTTCTAGAGGTTTGGGAGAAATCGAAATTTTTCTAATTTTGGAAACTTTCGGCTACGTTCGCGAGATCAAGTTGAAAATTCATGTTTGCTTGTTGTTTAAGCATTGTTGTTGCATGTAAACTATGGGATTTTGTTTATAAGCATGCATGAACCTATTTCTATTCTAGAAAAACTAGTTTAGCATGATATTTTGAGAAATCTAAGTAAAGAAACTACTTGAGAAGATGATGAATAGTGATTTACTTACTTGGTTGAACAATGCTTGATGTCTTGATGATGTGGAAGCCTCTAACCACTTGGAATCTACTTAGAAGTGTTTGCTAATGCGTTCTTTAGAGCCCCTCCACAAGAAAAACGAGTTAGAAATGAGAAATGAGGGAGAAATGAAGTTAAAAGCCTGATTCTTCGTTGTTGTCATGGCTTGGTCGACTGACAGTCGACCAGCCAGTCGACCAAGGCTATTGAAAGTGAGAAAATGAGATTTTTGAGTAAATTTTTGGATTTTGAACAATGTTTGGTTATTTGCTTATTATATTGATGAATCTATGCATAATTTGAGCACTTTAATCATATGGTCAAGTTGTTTTGACGAATATTCGTATCTCAATGTGGTCAATGTTCTTTTGCAGAATGGTTTTACTGAGAAGTCGTCTTGCCAGCTCCGGTAGTGCCAAAAATGATGAGACACCTGCCGGAGGGTCTGACCAACAGACCCAGGAGGACAGCCATACTACCAATGGCATCCCCAGTGCCTCTGACATTGGAAGCTTCAAGGACATTGCAAGTGTCATGACCAACATGATGCAACAGCAGCAAGCTCAGTTTAACCAGATGATGGCTGGTTTTTTGAACTTGAGAGAAGAGAACCGTGCTAGTGGGTCAGGCAATGCTGGTTTGGCAGCCCCGTATGTGGAGAGGTTCACAAGAACCCGGCATACCCGGTTGATGGAGAGTTTCTTGAAACTGCAGGTGCCATCTTTTACCGGTGTATCTAAGGACGTTCTGTTCCCTAACAGATGGCTGAGGGAATTAGAAAAGGCCTTCCGGAACTTGCAGTGTTCAGAGGCTCAGAAAGTGCTCTTCGCCTAGCAGAAGCTTCAGCAGGAAGCGGACGCATGGTGGACTTCTTCCCGCCCTATTCTTGAAACCCTCCATGGTGGTGCTGTCTCTTGGGAAATATTCAAGGAAGCCTTCTATAAGAATTATTTTCCCGAGGCTGTGAAAGATGCCAAAGAGTCTGAATTTATGGCATTGGCCCAAGGTTCCCTTGCTGTGCTGGACTAACAGCAGAAATTTGAAGAATTATTCTTTTTCGCCCCTGACTCGATGAAGCCTGATAATGCGAAGGCAAAGAAATTCTTCAAAGGACTGCGGCCATCTCTAAAGACGTACCTCAGCCTTCTCCCTCTTGAGAGTTACCCCCAGGTGGTTCAGAATGCAAAGAAGTTAGAAGAAGCGGAGAGAGAAAATGCTCGAGTTCAGAGGCCGTGGCAGCCTAGGCATTCCGGTCTTGTGGATCACACCGAGCATCTGTTTGTGAGACCTTCACCATATCCCACTCCTGCCTTCCAGCCTAGGAGTGTGGGTCAGAGTTCAGTACTACTCCTATGGGCCCTCGTGGCCAATATAGTGGAGCTCGACCTACGGGATATGTGCAGCCTTCCCGGCCTGGTGTGGTTTCCCCTCTGCCTGCTTTTCAGAGATCCCCTTTGGCAGCCGCCCCTGTTGGACAAAGAGATTTTGTGTGCTTCCTTTGCAAGCAGCCCGGACATTTTGCTCGCTTGTGCCCGAAAAAGTCAGCCTTGCCTAGTGTTTCTGCTCCTACACTGAGAAGTGTTCCCACTGTTTCTGCCCCTGGCCCTCCTTCTCGCAGAGTATTTAGCATCTCCGGTACTTAGCAGGACCCTTGCCATGAAGTTGTAACAGGTACATTGTTAGTCACCTCTTTTCCAGCGTTTGTGTTGTTTGATACGGGTGCATCTCATTCATTCATTTCATCTACTTTTACTGTAAAGACTAACCTAATACCCAGATGTTTATCTAGTTATTTGTCAATTTGTACCCCTGTTGGGTCTGCTGTTAAACTAGATAAAGTGTTAGAGGAATGTCCTGTTCTTGTTTATGGGTTGAACTTGAAGGCAAATCTAGTGTTGTTCGATATGAAGGACTTCGACGTCATCTTGGGTATGGACTGGTTGACATCCTACAATGCTGTGATCTTGTGCTCTTCTAAGAAGATCTAGTTTCGATTGGATGGGAATTCAGTTTTCGAGTTTCAAGGAAAGAAGGGAAGAGTGAGCAAGAAGACCTTGACCGCTTTAATGCAAGTCCAAGCTTTGGTGGAAGATGCTTCATCTGGAAACAAAGTCAAGGAAAGGAAGATACTTGAAGATGTCAGTGTTGTTTGTAGTTTTGCTGATGTGTTTCCAGACGATCTATTAGGACTACCCCCTGATAGAGAGGTTGAGTTCTCCATAGACTTGATTCCTGGAGCATCTCCGGTGTCTAAGGCTCCATATAGGATGGCGCCTACCGAGCTTGAGGAGTTGCAAACTCAGTTGAATGAACTCCTGGATAGAGGTTTTGTGCAGCCAAGTGTGTCGCCCTTGGGAGCTCCAGTCTTGTTCGTCAAGAAGAAAGATGGTAGTATGCGTCTGTGCATTGACTACCGAGAGTTGAACAAGCTGACGATTAAGAATAGATACCCGCTGCCCCAGATTGATGATGTGTTTGATCAGTTGAAAGGCGCGGCTGTGTTCTCAAAGATTGACTTAAGGTTTGGGTATCACCAGTTGAAAGTGAAGTCTAGTGATACCCTTAAGACTGCGTTCAGGACAAGGTATGGACATTATGAATTCAAAGTCATGCCTTTTGGTCGAACCAACGCTCCTGCTGTGTTCATGGACCTCATGAACCGGGTATTTCACGATGTGCTTGATAAGTTTGTAATCGTTTTCATTGATGACATCCTGATATACTCGAAGAACGAGGAAGAGCATGTGAAGCACCTGAACTTCACATTGCAAAGGTTGAGAGAAAAGAAACTCTATGCTAAATTTAGCAAGTGTGACTTTTGGCTCTCAAGGGTAGTATTCCTTGACCATGTTGTTTCAGCCGAAGGTATTCGTGTTGACCCGGAAAAAGTGCAGACCGTTACAGATTGGGAAAGACTGAAGACCGTGACTGAGATAAGAAGTTTCCTTGGATTGGCTGGATACTATCGGAGATTTATTGAGAATTTTTCTAGGTTGGCTGCCCCTATGTCTAAGCTAACTAGGAAAGATGAGAAGTTCGTTTGGATCGAGGCATGTGAGAAGAATTTTGAAGAGCTGAAAGTTAGATTGGCAAGCGCTCCGGTGTTAACGATACCTTATAGTTCCAGTGGATTGACAGTCTACACTGATGCTTCCAAGATCGGTTTGGGTTGCGTGTTGATGCAACACGACAAGGTTGTGGCATATGCCTCTCGGCAATTGAAAGATTATGAGTGGAATTATCCCACTCATGACTTGGAGCTTGCTGCCGTTGTTTTTTCTTAAAAGATTTGGAGGCATTACCTGTACGGTGAGAAAATCGCTATTTTCACAGATCACAAAAGTCTAAAATACTTCTTCACCCAGAAAGAGCTGAATATGAGACAAAGAAGATGGTTGGAGTTGGTTTTTGACTACGATTGTGACATTTAGTATCACCCAGGCAAAGCAAATGTAGTTGCAGATGCTCTTAGTAGGAAAGATCCAAGGAAGGATTTGAGCTTATGTGCTTTGATTCGGCCCTTGCTTTTGTCAATGGAAAGATTTAGTTTAGAATTGGTCCCTGAGGATTCGGATTGTATCCTTTATGCCATGACGGCAAGATCCACCCTTAGAGACCGCATTGTTGCCTTGCAAAATTCTAATCTTGAGTTGAAAGAGAAGATTGAGAAGATCGCTTCAAATTCAGAAATGGACCCTGCCTTTAGTACATCATTAGATGGTACTTTATTGTTTAGAGGTAGACTATGTGTGCCTAATGTTGATGAAATCAAGAAGGAAATATTGAAAGAAGCACACCAGTCGATCTTTACAATACACCCTGGAAGTACCAAAATGTATAAAGACTTAAGGGAACATTTTTGGTGGAACGGTTTGAAGGCGGATGTTGAAGACTTCGTTGCCAGGTGTGAGACTTGTCAACGTGTAAAAGCCGTTCGTCAACCTCCGTCCGGATTGCTTCAGCCCCTTCCTATTCCTAGCTAGAAGTGGGAAGATATCTCCATGGACTTCGTGACTAGGTTGCCGCGGACAAGTAAGGGAAATGACACTGTGTGGGTGATCGTCGATAGGTTGACCAAATCAGCCCATTTCATTCCTATGAAGACCACTTATACTTTGGATAAGCTAGCTAGATTTTATGTGGAAAATGTGGTTCGTCTACACGGAGTGCCTGTGAGTATTGTTTCTGATCGTGAACCTAGGTTCACCTCAAGGTTTTGGAATGGTTTGCAAAAAGCCTTGGGAACCCAATTGAATCTAAGTACAGCCCATCATCCACAGTCTGATGGACAATCTGAGCGTACAATTCAAATCTTAGAGGATATGCTTAGATCTTGTGTGGTAGACATGGGTTGAAATTGGGATGAGCACCTAGCTTTAGTGGAGTCTTCCTATAACAATAGTTATCAAGCAACAATAGGCATGGCTCCATTCAAAGCTTTGTACGGTAACACTTGTAGGACACCTTTGTATTGGACTGAGACAAGTGAAAGAAAAGTCTTAGGTCCGGAAATGATTGAAGCTACAAGTGCAATGGTCGACATAATTAGAGAAAGAATTAAGTCTGCGCAGTCAAGAAAGACATCTTATGCCGACAAGAGAAGCACCGATCTGGAGTTCCCAATTGGAGAAAATGTTTTCCTTAAGGTGTCACCTATGAAAGGGGTGACGAGATTCAATGTGAAAGGAAAGCTTAGCCCCCGCTTCTTTGGACCTTATGAGATCCTGAAAAGGTTGGACCTGTTGCCTATCGCTTGGCATTGCCCCCATCCATTGCTGGAGTTCACAGTGTGTTCCATGTTTCTATGCTCTGAAAGTACATAGAGAACACAAAACATATATTACAGCAAGCTCCCGAAGGGCTCAGTGCCGATCTTTCTTATGATGAAGGACCAGCCGAAATTCTTGATAAGAAGGACAAGCAGCTACGGAATCGCACCAACCCTTTGGTAAAGATTCGCTGGAAGAACCATACCCGGGAAGAAGCCTCATGGGAGAAAGAAGAAGACATGAGAGAGAAGTTTCCTCATCTTTTTGGAAGCACAGGTACGCTTTCAATTTCGAGTACAAAATTTCTTTTAAGGGGGGGAGAATGTAAAATCTGGCTTTATCCAAACCCAGACCTGGCCCGGATTTTATACTGTTGCAGGTCCGAAGACCCGAAGTGGTGGTAGAAGAGACCTGCGGGCCCTCTTAGTGGATGATTCGATGCTTGATGCTGAGCCTATGGACATTGACAATGATGCCCCTCACTTGTGCACCTTGTCAGTGTTGAGTAAAAATCTGCGCATCGATGAAGATTGAATTAGTTGAATCACTTCCCGGAACTCTGTGATTAATCCAAAGGTATTTTCTGAAACTAGACTTGTTGATTGACTTGTAGGAGAAAATCCCGCTCAATTTGACCCTGTATAGCCTTCCAAATCCACTCCTGAAGTTGTTGTCATAGCTTGGTCGACTGTCAGTCGACCAGCCAGTCGACCAAGAGTAATGAAATCCGAGTTTGCACTAAATCTCTTCCCATTTTGCCCCTACCGTTTTGGACCTCGTGAATGAGGACCTAAACTAATCATTTGCACTCCAGAGCTCAAGGTTGAACACTCTCTTGGTTCTGGGTTGGGGGTCTTTCCCCTTTCTTTTTGACACTACCCCAACCGTTCTTCCCCCCCCCCCTTTTCTCCCCCCCCCCCGCATTGGGGCGGGCCGAAGATCGGGTATCGAGTGATCAACCTCCCACATAAACAATAACATAATCATGAACAACCATAACAAGAGTGCGGAAGATAAATCATAGATCCAATAATGAAAGAATGAATCATAAACGAAACGGAATAATAGATATAATCAGAGTGTCAAACAGATAAGTAAAGTGAAGCAAAAATCCCACTTTACATCCAGCGGAAAAGTAGCTCGAAAGAATAAACTAGATAAAAGCTAATCCCAGTAGCAAGTACATTGGGTAACTAAATTATTCTCCACTTTGTAGACGACATCCTTGTAAGTGTAGATCTCATAAATAGCACAAGGGGGGCCCCCCCAAAGGGGGGGGGGAGGGCGGGGGGGAGCGGAACCCCCCGGGGGGGGGGGGGGTGGGGGGGTGGGGGGCCCCCCCCTCCGGGGGGTGGGGTCCTTGGGCTGGGGGCTGGGGGGGGGGGGGGGGGGGGGGTTCGGGAGTGGGGGGGGGGAGGAGCAAAAAAAAATAAAGAAGAGAGGAGGAAATAAAAAAGAAGGGGGAAAGAGAAAAAAAAAAAAAAAAAAACATAAATGGCGAGAATTCCAGAACAAACATAAATGCAATATGATATGAGACAAACAATGAATGAATGATTCTAACTCTATGTATGCTGGTCTCTATTGGCAGACATGCTTTAAGTCATAGCACCGTACTTCTTTAGGAAAGTCCACTCACATCCTCAACCATTTAAGATATCTTGGATTCCCTCCAACCATTTAAGATATCTCGGGCGACCGATTGGTAATGGGTCCTTCATCCCTCAGGACAAACCTTGGCGGGGGGTTAAGTCAACACACTCTCTCACAACCATTTGGTATAAGTCTTGGCGCATGTCGGGGTAATACCTAGCCAAATGCAAGTCTTCTACTTGGTTACATCAAGTCAGATCCAGATACTTCCATTCCTCGTCCCTGACGATCCTTTCCGGTATCCTTCACACTAGAGTCCTCATAGTCCCTGACTACGGACTCACCAACCCTATTGATCATCCACATATGGTAAACGGGAAGCTCTCACGTCCTCTCACGGGTTGGTTACCGGTCTTAAGCGCCCGTGAGCCCAAGTCTAACCATATGCCACCCTACCAATAAATGGCCCCCACAATGTGATTCCTGTCCTCTCACGGGTTGGTTACCGGTCTTGAGCGCCCATGAATCCCCATTGCTACCACGGGTCGTTCGGTCTCAATACCCCTCCGATTAGGGTCGACATAACAGGACATCCTAGCCAAACACTACTAGACAATCCTATATATGTCATCCAACAGTTTAGGAAGGTGTCCAGAGGGCATCTCCGGAAACATCCCATAATATTCCCGTAGTAGTCCAAGGACAGAAATGTCAAAAGGACACCTCTCCTTTCCAAACCATACGTAAGCATACACATGCATCAATTCATATCATCACATATATGGTAACTCCATATATGGAAAGAAATCAATATTTACAATCATTTGTATAACATTGGTAAGTAAATCATACATGAATCAATTCAATATGAATAAGTAATGCTACTGTAATCAAAGTTATGCAACAGTAGTATATCATTGTAAGAATCTAATTTAGGAAACATATTAATGATATTCAAATATAGAAACTAGATTCATGCTATCTATGTAATTAAGGAAATAACCATCCTTACCTTTTATAACTCGCAAAGAATCCTAAGAAATCAAGTAAGATCTTGGCAATCTTGAGAAGAAGGTCCTAAACAAGTATATACAACATATTAGGAAAGATCCCTAACAGAAAATATAGCAAAGCATCCAAGAAGCAGACCAATTCAGGAGTTGCTTTGTACTCATTGGTCGAGTGGATTGGTCGAGTGGTCCGATCGACCAATCAGTCGACCAATGCGGACGATAACTTAGAAAATCAGAGTTTTGAGATATGAAATCCGAATTTGGTGGTTCAAAAGGGTACTAATCAAGGGGTAGACTACATCGGTAGTATTCTAGCATATAGGGGACCTCAAAACACTAATCAAATCAAGGTATCAAGATCCAAATTAGGAAACAAAAAGTTACCATAAATAAATCAAACATGGATCTTGATGAATTTTGAAATAGAAAACAAGGACAAGAACAATAGGAGGATGGATCATTGCTTTCGGTAATGAAAACATGAAAACATGCATAGGTCTTCATAGAATAAGGCTTAGAAGCATAAATCTAAATAAGGAAATAAAACCTACCATATATGTACTATCATGCATCATGAAGAACACATGGTAAGGTAGAAGAGAACAACTAGAATTCTATGGATTATGGATCATAGAAAGAAAACACAACCATTAACCACTAACATGATCAATGAAAGAAGATCCAAAGAGATCGGAATTCAGATTAGGAAATTAACAGAGATTAAATCATGGTTTGATCATGAATCCTTCAAAAGCTTGCAATGATCATGGTTAAGATCATTGTTCTAGCCTTAAATCCTTAGGATGATCATGAGAACATGTTCGAGAGATGTTTGCAACGAGAGGATGCAGCATCTCTTCTCTTGTCTCAACTCAAAAAGGAAAGAAAAACAAAGATGTAGGAGAAGAAGAGAGAGTAGACATACCTTTTGATGCAAAAAGAAGAGTTCCGACGAAGATCCGCCAAGAAAACTCCAAGGATGCAAGAGAGATGACTTGCGAGAGGTCTTTGGTTCGTTCCGGAGGGTTTGGAGGCAGCAAATACGAAGTGGACTCGAGGTTAGACTTAAATAGAGCAAGAATCAACCTAATTGCCAAAGACAGCACCCATTGGTCGAGTGGATTGGTCGGCGGCCCGATCGACCAATCGGTCGCCAATCGACCAATGCGACAACAAGGCCAAAACGGGGAATTGAAGGCCCGGATCAAATCCAAACCTAAAGGGTTTTGCACACAAGTCAAGTGACTTACCTAGTAGGTAGAAATGCCTTCAAACCAAGATAGAGATCACTCCAAGTCCATCAACTAATTAGATCTTCATCGGGATTCTGTTTCCATAAATAGAACCTCATCATCAACCTTCATGGATTCAAAGCCGGACACCAAGTCCTCTCTTGGGATGGCCCAAAGCTGACTTCTTACTTTACTTCGGGTCATCGGACCTACAAATAACAAGGTTTCCGGGTCAAGGTTAGGGCTGGGTTTCACATTCTCCCCCCTTAAAGAAATTTCGTCCCCGAAATTGAAAGCGTACTGTGCTTCCAAAGAGGTAAGGAAACTTCTCCTTCATGTCTTCTTCCTTCTCCCAAGAAGCTTCTTCGGGGGTATGGTTCTTCCACCGAATCTTCACCAAAGGAATGGCGCGATTCCATGCTGCTTGTCCCTTCCTATCCGGGATTTCGGCCGGTTCTTCATCATAGGTCAAATCAGCACTAAGTCCTTCGGGTGCTTGCTGCAAAATGTGTTCCGGATTCTCTATGTATTTTCGGAGCATCGAAATATGGAACACATTGTGCACACCAGCAAGAGACGGAGGTAATGCTAATCGATACGCAACAGGTCCAACCTTTTCCAAAATCTCGAAAGGTCCAATGTAACGAGGGCTAAGCTTTCCCTTAACATTGAATCTCATCACACCCTTCATTGGTGAGACCTTGAGAAAGACTTTCTCTCCAACTTGAAATTCCAAATCGGTCCTTCTCTTATCGGCATAAGATTTCTGTCTCATTTAGGCAGACTTAATCCTTTCTCTTATCATATCTACCATAGCACTTGTAGCTTCAATCATCTCGGGACCTAAGACTTTTCTTTCACCTGTCTCGAGTCCGGTACAAAGGTGTCCTACAAGTACTACCATACAAAGCCTTGAATGGAGCCATGCCTATTGTTGCTTGATAAGCTGTTGTTATAGGCAAACTCAACCAAAGCTAGGTGTTCATCCCAATTACCACCCATATCCACCACGCAAGATCTGAGCATGTCTTCCAATGTCTGAATTGTCCGCTCGGATTGTCCATCGGCTTGTGGATGATGAGCTGTACTCAAGTTCAATTGGGTTCCCAAGGCCTTCTGCAAACTGTTCCAAAACCTTGAGGTGAACCTAGGATCACGATCCGAAACAATACTCAAAGGCACACCATGCGGACGAACCACATTATCCACATAAAGCCTGGCTAGCTTATCCAGTATGAGTGATCTTCATAGGAATGAAATGGGCTGATTTGGTCAACCTATCAACAATCACCCACACGGTGTCATTGCCTTTACTTGTCAGAGGCAAGCTAGTCACAAAGTCCATGGAGATATCTTCCCACTTCCAACTAGGAATAGGAAGGGGTTGAAGTAATCCGAGATGGAGGTTGTCGGACGGCTTTCACACGTTGGCAAGTCTCACACTTGGCAACAAAATCGTCAACATCCGCCTTTAGACCAATCCACCAAAAATGTTCCTTCAAGTCCTTGTACATCTTGGTGCTTCCGGGTGTCTGATAAGAAGTATTTGGTGTGCTTCCTTCAATATTTCATTCTTAACTTCATCGTTTGCGAGGCACACACGGTCTTCCTCTAAACAACAAAGCACCATCCATGGATATACCAAAGTCGGGGTCCGACTCGGGATTCGAAGAAATCTTCTCAACTTTGGTCAAAAACTCTTGATCGGAACTCTGCTGAGCAACAATCTTATCTCTAAGACCAGATCTTGCCGTCATGGCGAAAGAATAAAATCGGAATTCTCGGGACGATTTCCAAATCAAAATTCTCAATAGAAGACCACAATGGTAAACTCAAAGCATTCAAATCCAAAGTCTTCTTACGGTTCTTCCTACTAAGAGCATCGGCAACAACATTTGCTTTCCCGGGATGATCTTGAATATCACAATCATAATCGGAGACGAGTTCCAACCATCTCCTTTGTCTCATGTTCAACTCCTTTTGGGTAAAGAAGTATTTCAAACTCTTATGATCCGTGAAAATGGCAATCTTCTCACCGTAAAGATAATGTCTCCAAATCTTCAAAGCAAAGACAACGGCGGCAAGTTCTAGATCGTGAGTGGGGTAATTCCGCTCATAATCCTTCAATTGCCGAGAAGCATAGGCTACGACCTTGCCATGTTGCATCGGTACACAACCCAAACCAATCTTTGACGCATCGGTATAAGCTGTCATACCACCGGAACTATCGGGTATAGTCAAAACCGGGGCACTTGTCAATCTATCCTTCAACTCTTGGAAATTCTTCTCACGGGCGTCGGACCAAACAAACTTCTCTTCTTTCTGGTCAACTTAGTCATAGGAGCAGCCAACCGAGAAAAGTTCTCAATAAACCTTCGGTAGTAACCCGCCAATCCAAGAAAACTTCTTATTTCCGTTCTTGACTTCGGTCTCTCCCAATCAGCCACGGCTTGGACCTTTTCGGGATCGACACGAATACCTTCGGCTGAAACTACATGACCAAGGAAAACCACTCTCTTAAGCCGGAAATCACACTTGCTAAACTTAGCAAACAACTTCTTTTCCCGCAACCTTTGCAAAGTGAAACTTAGATGACTCGCATGCTCTTCTTCGCTCTTCGAATAGATCAAGATGTCATCAATGAAAACAATCACAAACTTATCAAGCACATCATGAAATACTCGGTTCATGAGGTCCATGAACACCGCGAGGAGCATTGGTCAATCCGAAAGGCATGACTCTAAACTCGTAGTGACCATACCGCGTTCGGAAAGCTGTCTTGAAGATATCACTAGACTTCACTTTCAATTGGTGATATCCGGACCTTAAGTCAATCTTTCGAGAACACAACTGCACCCTTCAGCTGATCGAAGAGATCATCGATTACGGGCGGTGGATATCTATTCTTGATAGTCAACTTATTCAACTCACGGTAGTCGATGCACAAGCGCATACTACCGTCTTTCTTCTTGACGAACAAGACCGGAGCTCCCCAAGGTGAAACTCCCTTCTCTTCTTTAACTTTTCCCACCTAGTGTGTCACCTTGGTTTCCAAATCAGAAGCAAGATATCCAAGAACATCATCAACAACTTGCTTCCACTCTTTACTTAAAATCATCAAAAATCCACTTGACCAAATGATTTGAAAACTTAAATCATGCTCAAATATATCCATATAGTCATCAAACAATATTCCATAAGGCAAAAATCACATTTTCCAAAAATTCAACAGCAAATGAGGTCACTTTGTGACCATTGGTCGAGTGGTTGGTCGAGTGACCCGGTCGACCAATCGGTCGACCAATGAAAACGAGAATCTACGAAAATTCGCATTATAAGCCTCATTTCCACATTCCAACCTCATTCTAACTTCTTCCAAAGGTGAGAGAGCTCTAGGGAAAATATCCAAGAGTTCCCACAAGTGTTCTTGAGGTGATTTAGTGCTTCAACAACAACAACACAACACACCATCTTCACAAACAAGGTAAATCTCTCATTCTTTCTTCCATTTTCATCTTCTCATGCTTGCATTTCAATAAAACCATGCTTTACTTGTATCCAATGCTAGAAATCATGCTTAGGAATGCTTAGAAACATATTCCCTAGGTTTTAAACACAATGACATGCATAGACAACAAGTTTTAACACATTTGGTGCTCATCTCGCAAAGTTTTATACCGAAATCGATATCTTTAGAAAAATTTCGTTTTCTCTCAAACCGCTTGAAATTTTCGCACGAGATCAAATGCTACATGCTCAAGATGACATTGTAGATAGGTCCATACAATTTGATTTAACCAATTTCAACTTTTCAAAAATCCAATTTTGACCTAAATTGCAAAATCCCCAAATTTCTTCTTGCTGAATTTTTCGCTTTAATCCAAGTTTTCGATCGATTTTCATCAAAACAACTTCATAGACATGAAATTCCAAGTATTGTGCACATGCTAGTATGTTCAAATCAAATTTCCCCCAAATTTGAAATTTTCCGAAAAATTACGAAAATACCCTTTTGGCTCAAATCTTGAAATAGCACTAATTGGAAATGTCTCTTGTCTCTTCCACGGATACATCATGCGAGAGGGGAGGACGAGGGAGGAGGTAGAGGTCGAGGTCGCATCGTAGGTGCTCTCGGGGGCAGAGGTCGGGTTCCTTTCGAGCCCGAGAGAGGAGGTTAGGAGACCAGGACCTATTTGACACACCTCGGGCCGAGTTTGCGTGCGAGGCCTACTTCAGCTATTGTAACATCGAGATGGGGCGTCTACTTCACTTACGCCAGCTCGGAGCCTTCGGGATCCGGCGAGAGGTTCGACACTTTACGGTGGACTCACCTCTTCACGAGGATTTGCCGGTATACCGGGAGCTAGTGAGGTTGTTCTTCGGCAACCTTACTTACACGAGAGGAGGCTCGGGGCCGGGGGACATCCACTCGGACTTGTCCTCGGGAGCGGGGTCCACCGGACTCGGATTCGCTTCTCTACCGGACAACGGCCGAGATCTTGCAGGTCCTTACTACCCACGGCGGTGTGTGTGGATACTGCCGGAGCGGACACTGGACAGCCATCGATGCCGTACGAGCTTCGCGAGATATGCTCTACGCTATGGGATAGCCGCCGATGCTTCACACCGTGGACTAGCGGACGGATGACGGGTTCTGCACGTATTATCGGTCGCATAGTCGGCCGGAACATCATGCCGAAAGCCGGACATCACCATCGGGTCACGGTGATGGAGGCCTTGGTCATTTACCGCATCTACATGGGCTTCGAGATCGATCTTTCTTACATCATTCAGCGGGTCATGCTTTGGACTTGGTTCTGCGGCCTAGCATGCGGAACCTTTGCTATGGGAGGCTTCGACTTTGATCTTCGGGCATTTCGGGGTGAGTTTCGAGGATACTCCGATGGACACTAGATCACGGGGATACCCCATTGGGACTCGGACCATTCGACGGATGAGACTACATCGGTTAGAGAGATCTCCTGGTCCGGAGGGTGAGGATGATGATGAATCGGAGGATGAGGATGAGGGATCGAGAGGATGGAGGAGAGGATATCGGTCCGATAGTGATGATCGGGCCGGAGATGATCTGAGATATGCGCGAGGCTGAGCCCGTGCATCACGAGTTTCCTTCATCACACTTCGAGGCGGGTGGCCCTTCACATGCGGTTCCGGAGACTTCGGATCTTGGTGCACGAGATGAGATCGATGACTTCCATGCTAGAGAGGATGGAGGTCGAGACGGGAGCAGATGTACGAGAGGATGGAGTCTCGACGGGACGAGGATAGAGCATCGGGTGACTCGGCTAGCGAGAGGAGTTCGGAGCATATAGAGATCGAGTAGATCACCTAGATAGACTGTACCTTAGGATTTCCCATTTATGCATTTCGGATGTAATCATTGTAAAAACTTTTGAAATTAATGAAGTTCATTTTGTTTCTCTTTAATTATTGTATGTTATGCACTTTTCTTTTCCTTGCATTAGTGTCATTTGTTCAAGTATAATTATGGTATGTTATTCGAAATGTTCGTTATGCCTCAAAGTTCAAGTTTCTAATTCGGTGTTCTATTATTCACTTCTAAGAGTAGAAGAGTCACTTCGGATCGATGACTCGGGAATGTTCAGTTGTTGCCTTTTGTGGTTAGGATCTCCTCGAACCTTGGGCTCCGATACCAATCATCACGCCCTCCCGGCCGGTACCCTATCGGCATACCCGAGAGTGTGATCCACAGCCCGAAGATCGGGTATCGAGTGATCAACCTCCCACATAAACAATAACATAATCATGAACAACCATAACAAGAGTGCGGAAGATAAATCATAGATCCAATAATGAAAGAATGAATCATAAACGAAACGGAATAATAGATATAATCGGAGTGTCAAACGAGATAAGTAAAGTGAAGCAAAAATCCCACTTTACATCCGGCGGAAAAGTAGCTCGAAAGAATAAACTAGATAAAAGCTAATCCCAGTAGCAAGTACATTGGGTAACTAAATTATTCTCCACTTTGTAGACGACATCCTTGTAGGTGTAGATCTCATAAATAGCACAAGGACGCTTCCACTCAATGGTCGGACTAAGCATCGTACGGAGCATAACCACCCGTGGGATCTTCGAGTAATTGTGGTAACCGCAATCACCTTCCTGGAGATATGTCTCTTCGCCTTGCGCTTCCTCATAGGGACCGTCATAGTATTCCGTACCTGCAGGATAGTCTAACAACATTGTACAATAAAGGAATGAGTTTCAAAGAAACTCGGTAAAGGCGATTAAAATCCATAATAACATAAATGGCGAGAATTCAGAACAAACATAAATGCAATATGATATGAGACAAACAATGAATGAATGATTCTAACTCTATGTATGCTTGGTCTCTATTGGCGGACATGCTTTAAGTCATAGCACCGTACTTCTTTAGGAAAGTCCACTCACATCCTCAACCATTTAAGATATCTTGGATTCCCTCCAACCATTTAAGATATCTCGGGCGACCGATTGGTAATGGGTCCTTCATCCCTCGGGACAAACCTTGGCGGGGGGTTAAGTCAACACACTCTCTCACAACCATTTGGTATAAATCTTGGCGCATGTCGGGGTAATACCCTAGCCAAATGCAAGTCTTCTACTTGGTTACATCAAGTCGGATCCGAGATACTTCCATTCCTCGTCCACTGACGATCCTTTCCGGTATCCTTCACACTAGAGTCCTCATAGTCCACGACTACGGACTCACCAACCCTATTGATCATCCACATATGGTAAACGGGAAGCTCTCACGTCCTTTCACGGGTTGGTTACCGGTCTTAAGCGCCCGTGAGCCCAAGTCTAACCATATGCAACCCTACCAATAAATGGCCCCCACAATGTGATTCCTGTCCTCTCACGGGTTGGTTACCGGTCTTGAGCGCCCATGAATCCCCATTGCTACCACGGGTCGTTCGGTCTCAATACCCCTCCGATTAGGGTCGACATAACAGGACATCCTAGCCAAACACTACTAGACAATCCTATATATGTCATCCAACGGTTTAGGAAGGTGTCCAGAGGGCATCTCCGGAAACATCCCATAATATTCCCGTAGTAGTCCAAGGACAGAAATGTCAAAAGGACACCTCTCCTTTCCAAACCATACGTAAGCATACACATGCATCAATTCATATCATCACATATATGGTAACTCCATATATGGAAAGAAATCAATATTTACAATCATTTGTATAACATTGGTAAGTAAATCATACATGAATCAATTCAATATGAATAAGTAATGCTACTGTAATCAAAGTTATGCAACAGTAGTATATCATTGTAAGAATCTAATTTAAGAAACATATTAATGATATTCAAATATAGAAACTAGATTCATGCTATCTATGTAATTAAGGAAATAACCATCCTTACCTTTTATACCTCGCAAAGGAATCCTAAGAAATCAAGTAAGATCTTGGCAAACTTGAGAAGAAGGTCCTAAACAAGTATATACAACATATTAGGAAAGATCCCTAACAGAAAATATAGCAAAACATCCGAAACGGACCAATTCTGGAGTTGCTTTGTACTCATTGGTCGAGTGGATTGGTCGAATGGTCGGTCGACCAATCAGTCGACCAATGCGAGACGATAGCTTATAAAATCAGAGTTTTGAGATATGAAATCCGAATTTGGTGGTTCAAAAGGGTACTAATCAAGGGGTAGACTACATCAGTAGTATTCTAGCATATAGGGGACCTCAAAACACTAATCAAATCAAGGTATCAAGATCCAAATTAGGAAACAAAAAGTTACCATAATTAACTCAAACATGGATCTTGATGAATTTTGAAATAGAAAACAAGGACAAGAACAATAGGAGGATGGATCATTGCTTTCGGTAATGAAAACATGAAAACATGCATAGGTCTTCATGGAATAAGGCTTAGAAGCATAAATCTAAATAAGGAAATAAAACCTACCATATATGTACTATCATGCATCATGAAGAACACATAGTAAGGTAGAAGAGAACAACTAGAATTCTATGGATTATGGATCATAGAAAGAAAACACAACCATTAACCACTAACATGATCAATGAAAGAAGATCCAAAGAGATCGGAATTCAGATTAGGAAATTAACGAGAGATTAAATCATGGTTTGATCATGAATCCTTCAAAAGCTTGCAATGATCATGGTTAAGATCATTGTTCTAGCCTTAAATCCTTAGGATGATCATGAGAACATGTTCGAGAGATGTTTGCAACGAGAGGATGCAGCATCTCTTCTCTGTCTCAACTCAAAAAGGAAAGAAAAACAAAGATGGAGGAGAAGAAGAGAGAGTAGACATACCTTTTGATGCAAAAAGAAGAGTTCCGACGAAGATCCGCCAAGAAAACTCCAAGGATGCAAGAGAGATGACTTGGAGGCAGCAAATACGAAGTGGACTCGAGGTTAGACTTAAATAGAGCAAGAATCAACCTAATTGCCAAAGACAGCACCCATTGGTCGAGTGGATTGGTCGACTGGCCCGATCGACCAATCGGTCGACCAATGCGATGCAACAAGGCCAAAACAGGGAATTGAAGGCCCGGATCAAATCCAAACCTAAAGAGGTTTTGCACACAAGTCAAGTGACTCACCTAGTAGGTAGAAATGCCTTCAAACCAAGATAGAGAGCACTCCAAGGCCATCAACTAATTGGGTCCTCATGGGGGTGGGGTTTCTAAAAATAAAACCTTTTATTTAATTGGTTGGGGGTGGAGGGGGCCGCCACGCCCTGGGGGGGGGGGGGCGGGGGGGTTTTTTTTTTTTTTGGGGGGGGGGGGGGCACCAAATAAAAGGGGGGGGGGGGGGGGGGGGGGGGGGGGGGGGCTCTTTTTTTCTTTTCTCTTTTTTTTTTTTTTTTTTTTTTTTTTTTTGTGTTTTTTTTTTTTTTTTTTTTTCCTTTCCTGGGGGTTTTTGGTACCTTAATTTTTTTTTTTTTTGTGTTCCCTTGTGGGGGGGGGGGCGGGGAGAGCTTTTGGTAACCTCCCTTGTGAAAGGAAACCTCATGGGTAATGTGGAGGTTGATCTAAATTCAATATTCTTTAATTCTTCTTGTTATAATTGACCCATCATCAATTCCCTCCCTCCTGTGATCTCAACCTTTTTCATGGGAACCAAAAAGGGTGAAACCCTAATTTCTTGGGTAAGATCAAGAACCCCTAGTTTGATCATGGTAACCCAATCAATGTCTTTTCTTTACTATATCTGTAATCTTCATATCCTAGTTCTTTAATCTTTGATTACAATATTTTTCCCTCATAATCTATGTTTAACCTAGTAAGTTAACATTTTTGTTCCTAGGTTACAACTTGGGAACTTGATTTGATTTATGATTTGATATCCTCTATACCCTAGAATACTACCATGATAATTTCCTCTGATTTGTACCCTTTTGAACCATCAAATTCGGTTCTTGATTCTCAAAATTCGGATTCTTGTAGGCCACTGTCTGCATTGGTCGACTCATTGGTCGACTGGTCCAGCAGACCAATCAATCGACCAATGAGTACAGCAACCTCATTCTTGGTTTGTTTCGATTGATTTATGATCTTTTCCTTTATGCATCTTTCCTAACATGTTGTGTGCACTTGTTTAGGACTGTCTTCTCAGGTTTAGTCAAGATCATACTTGATTCTTTAAGATCCTATCCAAGTTAGAAGGTAAGGACAGTTAATTCCTTAACTACATAGATTGCTTGTTCTCTGGTTTCTACTGTATGAAACTATGAGATTACCTACTGTTGTTGTGTTTTAATTCTGATCTCCTACTGTGGGAACAGTAGCACTTGTTTATATTGTCTTTTTATTATTCATGATATATGAATTACTTATTATTGCCTAATCTGATTTTTGCTTTTACGTTCTCTTGTATATGATAAACTGCTGGTTGTGTATGTCATGACTGTTCTGAGAATGTGTTTGCTTAAGTTTGGTTTGGGATTGGGGAGTATCCTTTTGATGCTTCTGTCCTTGGACATCGGACGGAATAGTATGGGATGTTCTCCGAAGATGCCCATCGACGCTTTCCCGAATCAATGGTTGTCATACCTATGGATGTCTAGCAGTGTTTGGCTAGGATATACCCCTGTAATATCAGACCCGATTCGGAAGGGTATTGAGACCCAACAACCCATGGTAGAAATGGGGATTCATGGGCGCTCAAGACCGGTAACCAACCCGTGAGAGGACGGGAATCACATTGTGGGGGCCATTTATTGGAGGGTTGCATATGGCTAGACTTGAGCTCATGGGCGCTCAAGACCGGTGAAATGATCCGTGAGGGGACATGAGAGCTTCCCGTTTACCATATGTGGATAACCAATAGGGTTGATGAGTCCGTAGTCAGGGACTATTAGGACTCTAGTGGAAAGGATACCGGAAAGGATCGTTAGGGACGAGGAATGGAAGTATCTAGACCTGAGTTGATGTAACTAAGTAGATGACTTGCATTGGGCTAGGCTTTTCCCTGACATGCGCCGGTACTTATGCCAAATGGTTGTGAGAGAGCGTGTTGACTTAACCCCCTGCCATGGTTTGTCCTAAGGGATGCATGACCCATTACCAACCGGCTGCCCAAGATATCTTATATGGTTGAGGGTGTGAGCGGACTTTCCCTAAGAAGTACGGTGCTATGACTTAAAGCATGTCTACAATAGAGACCAGCATACATAGAGTTTAGATGCATTCATACCTTATCTGTTTCATACTGCATTGCATCATGTTATGTTTTGCCACATGTTATCTATGATGTTATGGATTAACTACCTTACTGAGTTTCTTCGAAACTCATTCCTTTTTGTATATTCTTTGTTTAGATTATCCTACAGGGTAAGATTATTATGACGAGCAGTACAGTGAAGCGCAAGCCGATGAAGCGTATTACACGCAAGGTGCTGGCAACTATCAAGGTTACTCTGATGATCCCCCGGCGGATCAAGCTGCATACTACTTTTGAAAACAACATAGAGTTAGAACGAATTCATTGGATTGACGAAGTCCATACTTATGAAGACGTTATCTATAAACTAGAAGATGCTTGATCTTAGTTTATTTCTTAGTACATTTGTTTCAGTTGTATTTCCTTTTGACTTTCATATTGCGTTCCGCCATATTGGTGGAGTGAGTTTCCACCTCACTTTACTCCTTTTGATATCATTGGATATCTGGTATCTTTTCCGCACTCTAATTATACTGATTATCCATTATTGTTTTGAACCTTTGTTTATAATATTAAACCTTGATTATTTCTTGTTTATGATTATGTTATTGTATATGTGGGAGGATGATTTCCTCGATACTTGATCTTCGGGGCTGTGGATCACACTCTCGGGTATGCCAGTTAGGGTACCGGCTGGGAGGATGGGAAACCTGGAGAGCAATAGGATCGAGAAAAATATTGTCGTTTCCACAAGGATTATGGTCATTATACAAATGACTGTCGTCATTTGAAGGCAGATATTGAGAGATTGATATCTCAGAGACATTTGTCCAATTTTGTTAATAGAAGAAGAGAGGAGCCACGTGAAGCTAGCCCCAAAAGGGATCGTTCGGTTAGCTCAGAACAATCGAAGGAGGCTCCGAAATCTAAAAAGGGTAAGGAGGTGATTGATGCTACTCGGTCACCAATCCTTACCATATTTGGAGGCCTCGAACCCGAATCACTTCGGAGGTTGAAGGCAAAATCTAAATTTGTTGGGACCGGAGAGACGCAGAAGCGTAAGAGGCCAAATGGTGAAGATTCTATCACCTTTGGCGAAGAAGATGAAAGAGGCGTTTGTCTACCTCATGATGATGCCATAGTCATCAAGGTAGAAATCGCGCGCCGGGAAGTACATAGAGTTTTGGTTGATACAGGGTCTGCAGCTGACCTAATATCTTACGAAGTGTATCAAAAGCTTAAGGTGGATGAAGACTTGATGGAGCCGTCACCCACACATTTATATGGCTTTGCAGGATCATCTGCAATAGCAGAGGGATTTGTCCAGTTGGACCTATCGATTGGGAGTTTTCCCAAAGAAACTACCGTCCAAATAAATTTTTTGGTGGTTCGGGAACTTCCTGCTTACAATGTTATCCTCGGACGGCCATCTTTGTCCAAGTTAGGTGCTATTGTTTCGACGAAGCACTTGAAGATAAAATTCCCGACTGAGATGGGAATTGGTCAAGTTTCATCTGACTAGAGGATCTCTCGGCAATGTTATGTTGCCTATTTGAAGGACAAGGAGGGCCCAAGGAAGGTGACTGCCCTACCAATAGAAGTTCGAGATGATCGGGAAGAAGCAGAAATGCAAAGGCCTGAACCGGTAGAAAAGCTAGAGCAAATCCAGTTGTTTATAGATAATACAGAAAGGATTACCTATATCGGGTCTGAGCACCTGGAGGAGTTCAAAGAAAAATTGAAGTTTTTTCTTCAACAAAATAGCGAGGTATTCGCATGGTCTGCCGAAGACATGCCAGGAATCGGTCGGACTATTGTAGAGCATAAACTCTGGATAGATCCAAAGATGAAACCAGTTATCCAGAAAAGGAGAAATTTCTCCATAGAAAGGTACGAAGCCGTTCGGGGCGAAGTAGAAAAACTGAAGAGTTCTGGTTTCATAGAACCAATTGAATGCCCAATTTGGTTGGCCAACGTAGTGATGGTCAAAAAGTCGAATGGGAAGTAGAGGATGTGTACAGACTACACAAACCTCAACAAGGCTTGCCCTAAAGATTGCTATCCGTTGCCACGGATTGACCTCTTGATAGATGCGATGCACGAGGATATGAAATTTTGAGTTTCATGGATGCCTACTCGAGGTATAATCAGATCCTCATGAATAAGGAGGATGAAAAGTTTACAAATTTCATGACTGATTGTCACATCCCCCCAGCCGGTACTCTATCTGGATTACCCGGGGAAGTGATTCACAGCCCAAAAGATCAAGTTTAGGAACGATCATATCCATTTAGCACAATAACATAATCAAAAGCATGAACAAATCATTGTATTCTAATAAGTTAATAAAATTCAAGAAAAGATCTCAGAATGATCACTAAGAATATCAGAGTGCGAATTAACAAGATACCAAATCAAAAGACAACTATAGAGTATAGCGGAAATATACTCCACAAACATATGCGGAAGGCAGATCGAAATCTAAGTAAAGCTCTAATCTAATACAAGTAAAGTAAAAGATAAGTCTAGAAGAAACAAGAGAAATCTAATCCACATCTTGGATCGACTCTTCTTCATCTTCTTCATCTTGCGCTTCTTCATACGTACCGTCATAGTATTCCAAACCCGTAGAGAAGTCTAACAAAAGATATGGTATAAAAGGAGTGAGTTTCGAAAGAAACCCAGTAAGGCAGTTAAATCCATAATAACATAAATGGCAAGATTTCAAAACAAACATAAATGCAATATGGTATGAGACAAACAATAAATGTATGAATCTAACTCTATGTATGTTGGTCTCTATTGGCAGACATGCTTTAAGTCATAGCACCATACTTCTTTGGGTAGGTCAATCACACAACGCCGTTTGGTAGTGGGTCCGGCATCCCTCGGGACATTCCATGGCTGGGGTTTAAGTCACCGCTCTCTCACATCACCATTTGGTATAAGTATTGGCGCATGTCAGGGTTAAGCCTAGCCAAATGCAAGTCTTCTACTTAGTTACATCAAGTCAGATCCAGATACGTCCATTCCTCGCCCCTGGCGATCCTTTCCGGTATCCTTCACACTAGAGTCCTCATAGTCCCTGACTACGGACTCATCAACCCTATTGGTCATCCACATATGGTAAACGGGAAGCTCTCACGTCCTCTCACGGGTTGGTTACCGGTCTTAAGCGCCCGTGAGCCCAAGTCTATCCATATGCAACCCTACCAATAAATGGCCCCCACAATGTGATTCCTGTCCTCTCACGGGTTGGTTACCAGTCTTGAGCGCCCATGAATCCCCATTGCTACCATGGGTCGTTCGGTCTCAATACCCTTCCGAATCGGGTCTGATATAACGGGGTATTCCTAGCCAAACACTGCTAGACAGCCCTAGGTATGAAAATCAATAATTCAGGAAGGTGTCAATGGGCATCTTCGGAGAACATCCCATACTATTCCCTTCGATGTCCAAGGACAAAAGTGTCAAAAGGACACCTCTCCTTCCCAAACCATACTTAATCAATCACAATCACAAATCAATCATATCATGTACATTTACAGTATATAGAAAATATACCATAATAAGATCCATCTCATATACAGTTAACAATTAAAGACATTCATAAACTAAAGAAAGCAAGTAAATAATACAATTGTAATTGAAGTAAATACAGCAGTAATATATTCATAAAAGAATCTAATTATGGTAACAAATCCGAAAGATTCTAATATAGAAACTAAAATCACACAATCTATGCTATTATAGAAGTAACCATCCTTACCTTATATAACTTGAAGAGAATCTCCAAGGATCAAGGAAGATCTTCCTAAACTTGGCAATAAAGTCCTAAACAAGTATACATATTATATTAGGAAAGAAACCTAGAAGGTAAGAGATCAAATCATCCAAAATAGACCAAATATGAGGTTACTGTCCTCATTGGTCGATTGACTTGGTCTACTGCCTCAGTCGACCAATAGAGACAGTGGCCTTCAAAATCAGAGTTTTTAGAATATAGAACCGAATTTGGTGGTTCAAAAGGGTACCAAACAAGGGGGAAACTACTATGACAGTATCCTAGTATATAGAGGACTTCATAACACTAATCAAATTAAGTCTTCAAGTTACAAATTAGGAAACAAAAGTTACCATAATTAGATCAATCATGGTTCTTGAAGAATTCATAGTAAAAATCATGGACAAGAACGATAGGATGATGGATCATAGGTTGTGATAAAGAAATCATGAAAAGCATGCATAGATCTTCAAGAAAAATATATCTAAGACTGAAGAACATGAATCTAAATAAGGAAACAAAACTTACCATAAATGTATCAGTCATGGTTCTTGGAGAAAGCATGGTATGATCAAGAAGAAAGAACTAGAGATTGATAGGTTACAACTCTTGTGAAGAAAACACATCGATTGACTACTAATATGATCAATAAAACAGATCTAAGAAGAGCAGAATTTGAATCAAAAGATGAACAAAGACAAGATCATGATTTAGATCATGATTTCTTCAAAAGCTTGCATTGATCATGATTAAGATCATTGCATTAGCCATAAATCCTTAGGAAGATCATGAGGGACGAGTAGAGAGATGTTTGCAACCGAGAATGCAGCATCTTCTCTACTGTCTCAGCCCAAAAAGGAAAGAAAAACAGAGATGGAGAAGAAGAAGAGAGTGTAGACATACCTTTGATGCAAGAGGAAGAAGATTACTTGAGTTCTTGCGAGAGATCAACCAAGGATGCAAGGAAATTGATTAGAATGGAGTTCTAACTCGTTCCAGAGGCTTAGGAGGCAGAGGAGACGAAGTAATCCCGAGGTTGGACTTAAATAGAGCAACAAAGACCTAAATCTGGAAAACAGATCTCATTGGTCGATTGGATTGGTCTACTAGCCCAATCGACCAATCAGTCGACCAATGGAGACAGCAAGGTACAGATTGCACTGTTTTGGTCATAACTTCTTCGTTTGAAGTCCGATTGATCCGAAATTGGAAAGGGAACTTCACACAAACATAATAAGATTATCTAGCATGAATTGGGCATCATCCATGGTCCAAAAATCAGTACTTTATAATTTGGAACATGAGTTTCTAAATTGGAAACAACATGGTTTTCATAGCAAACTCACCATGGATTCAAGGGAAGAATTAGCGAGAACAAGGCTTCACTCAAAAGGAATATCAAGAACATATCAGAGGCAAGAATAACTAAATAGAAAATCAAAAGAATACTAATCCTAGAATGAGAGGAATCAAAAATAGAAACTTACTAGAATGCTTATATCAATGGTCAACATAGAAGACTAAAATGGCTAGAAAGAAAGGGGAATTGATTCAAGGAGATGAAATACATTGGAACAGCAGAAAAGGCTAAGATCAAGCATAATAAACATTAATTGGAATAGAAGCTACAGTAGAATGGTCATGCTGTCCAAAATTCAATCAAAATCAATGAAGAATTGAGGAGATTCACCATGTGGTTTCAAGGAATGCATAGAGTGATTGGGGGTTTAGTCTGAGACATAAGGAGATTAGAGAATAGGTAGTTACAGTAGTGTAACACCTTCTCCACAATCAAAACATCAAGATAGAATAGTAAGAAGAAGAAAAGAGAGAATAAGGAGATAGAACATTGAAATCAAGGTCCAACTTCAAGGTGTAACATTAAACTAACCTTTCTTCACCCGAAACAGATAGGGTGTCCTGGCTAGGTTTGGGCTGGATTTCACACTGATCGCGAAAGCTTCTATTATAAAGTCATGCCATTTGGCCTGAAAAATGTAGGAGCTACATATCAGAGGGCCGTCAACAAGATATTCAAAGACCTAATCGGGAAAAATGTCGAAGCTTATGTTGACGATATGCTGGTAAAAAGCATTACAAGAGAAAATCATATTGCAGATTTAACTGAAGTATTCTCAGTACTGCGAAAGTATCAAATGAAGCTGAAGCCGAAAAAGTGTGCCTTTGGAGTGTCTTCAGGCAAATTTTTGGGCTTCATGATATCACAGAGGGGTATTGAGGCTAATTCAGCCAAAATACGGGCTCTAATTGACATGGAAGCTCCAAAAACTGTTCGGGATGTGCAATGCTTAACGGGGAGAATTGCCGCTTTGAATCGTTTCATCTCAAAATCTAGAGAGAAGTGTCTACCATTTTTAAAGCACTCAAAGATTTGAGGGGCAGCAAGGAAGCGAATTGGACTGAAGAGTGCCAGAAAGATTTCAAAGAATTAAAGGAAACACTGGGAAAGCCACCACTTTTGTCCCGACCAGAGAAGGGAAAATCTTACAGCTATATTTAGCAGCATCCCTTTCAGCGGTCAGTGCGATACTTGTTCAGGAGAAGGATAAGAAGCAGTGGCCGATTTATTATGTTAGCCACGTGTTACTTGATGCAGAGACACTGTATTCGCAGATTGAGAAGCAGGCTTTAGCTCTCATGACAGCAGCCAGGAAGCTACGACCATACTTTCAGGCTCGCTCAATAGAGGTATTTACAACTTTCCCTCTTAGTAAAGTTCTTCATAAACCTGATTTGTCTGGAAAAATGGTGGCCTGGTTGGTTGAACTCAGTGAGTTCCAAGTAAGCTTTAAGCCCAGAACGACAATCAAAGCTCAGGCGTTAGCCGATTTTGTAGTAGAGACTACTGCACCAATGGAGAACATTGTTGAAGATCCCATTATACCAACCATTCGGGAAGTATATGTGGACGGTTCGAGTAATAAAGATGGAGCAGGAGCTGGAATTCTTTTGAAGAGTCTAGCAGGATTTATCATTCGATATGCTTTGAGATTTGCATTCGAAGCTAGCAATAATGAGGCAGAATATGAAGCCCTGATAGTTGGACTTAGGTTGTCAAAAGCATTGGCAATAGCAAATGTAACTATTTATAGTGACTCTCAGCTTATTGTTAACCAAGTTCAGGGGGAATATGGTATAAAAGAACCTCGCTTGCAGAAATATCAAGAGATTGTGCAAGCATTTCAAAAAGAATTCAGGAATTTGAAGGTATGTAAGATTCCAAGGAAAGAAAACACAGTGGTAGATGAGCTATCCCGATTAGCAATGCCAAAGAAAAAAATTTAGACCCGTCGGTCTACATTGAAGAGATAACATTTCCAAGTTATCATGAGAAAGAAATTTCTTATATTGAAGTAGAGCGTTGCTAGATGGATCCAATAGTTGAATATCTGAGAGATGATAAACTACCAGAGGATCCGAAAGAGGCCAGATTGGTCAAGGTACGATCAGCAAGATTCATTATGCAAAATGGAAGGTTGTACAGAAGATCTTATTCTGGACCCCTTTTGAGATGTTTGGGTCCCGAAGGAGTAGAGTCGGCTCTGGCCGAAGTACACGAAGGAATTTGTGGAGCTCACATGGGTGGACGAGCCCTGGCACACAAGATTCTGAGACTTGGGTTATATTGGCCTAAGATCCAACAGGCTACTATGGAGTATGTTAGTCGGTGTAGTAATTGTCAAATCCATGCTATAGTATCAAAATGCCCAGCGGAAACCATGACTTCAATTCTAGATCCCATCCCTTTTGCGGTATGGGGAATTGATATTATGGGCAAATTCACCAAGGCGTCAGGCGGACGAGAATATCTGATAATGGCAATTGATTACTTCACAAAATGGGTTGAGGCCAGTGCCCTGGCAACAATCACTGAGAGAAAAGTGGAGAAGTTTGTGCTTGAATTGATCATATATCGCTTTAGGATTCCAAAGATAATCATCACTGATCACGGCACTCAATTTGATTGTCCACAATTTGAGCAATTTTGTGGAACTTACATGATCGAGCATCTTATGTCATCAGTGGCATACCCCCAGAGCAATGGACAAGTAGAGGTTACTAACCGAACGCTGCTTGAGGGGATAAAGAGAAGACTTGAGGCAGATAAAGCCTTATGGGTCGAAGAGCTGCATAATGTACTGTGGGCTTACCGAACTACGGTTTGAACACCCACAGGAGAAACTCCATTCAGGTTAGCTTACGGATCCGAAGAATTGGCAAGTAATGGCGGGAACGTTGTGGGACAGAGAGTTCGAAGAAAAAGCGAATGAACAAGGACTGCTTGATAGTCTTGATTTGTTGGATGAAGTTCGTACAAAAGCAATAGCACGAACTCAACATTATCAACGAAGAATAGCGTCACACTACAATACCCAAGTAAGGATTTATCGGTACTTAGCAGGAGATTTGGTGTTAAGAAATACCTTAGCTTTAGATCCACGCCATCAAAGAAAATTGGACCCTTCCTGGGAAGGACCTTATATGGTTGTAAAACCAGTCGGTCGAGAGCTTACAAGCTGAAGAACATCACCACCCGAAAGAGTTGGATCGTTCGTGGAATGCCAAGCATCTCAAAAAATATTATCCTTGATGATTTCAATTTTGTTCGTGATGTAACCAATTTCAACTCAATCAATGTAATTATTGGTTTTCAACAATTATCTTTTGATTGGGGGGCATCATACACCACACTCAAGAACAGATCCAGCTACAAGGCATCGGATGAAAATCCGTGTGGGTCCTTCAACACTTATTGATTTTTTTTGGAATTTCTTAAGTCAAGGCATCGGATGAAAGTCCTAGTGAGTTCCTTCTTAGACTTATTGAATTTCTGAAATGTCCTTGAGTAAAGGCATCGGTTTAACAACCGAGTGAGTTCCTTCTCAGACTTATTGTATTTCTCCGGAAATCCTTAAGTAAAGGCATCGGTTTAACAACCGAGTGGGTTCCTTCTCAGACTTATTGTATTTCTCCGGAAATCCTTAAGTAAAGGCATCGGTTTAACAACCGAGTGAGTTCCTTCTCAGACTTATTGTATTTCTCCGGAAATCCTTAAGTAAAGGCATCGGTTTAACAACCGAGTGAGTTCCTTCTTAGACTTATTGTATTTCTCGGGAAATCTGTAAGTAAAGGCATTGTTCTGAACAACTAAGACCTAGTGCAACAGCAACTCAAGTGAGTGGCAAAGTTCAAGACAAAGTTAATTTCTTATTTCTTCAAATGATCGGAAGGGGCCAACCTTTACATCAAACATACACATGAGATACAATCTTCGTTCGGTCAAAAAAGAAAGTCATCATCGGTGATCATTAAGACATCAAACAAGATCAGAACAACTTTGCTAGAACAAACACAAGAGTCAAGAAGCAACACGGATTCAAGAAGAAGAAGAGGAAGAATGAGGATTACAAAAGCATTTCAGTATGTACAAAATCCTCCACAATTCCATACTCTGTATCCAGCTTGACCAGAAGAAGTATGGTCTTGGATAAAACTTGCATTCAGGGCAAGCTCTTCATAACTAAATCCTTTCAGGGGAGTATAAATAGGAGAATCCTCGAGATAATGCATAATATCCAGATCCAAAGGCGGAGGGTCGATCTTATCCTTGGTCCAGTCTGGGAAAGGAAGACCCAGCTTGGCAAACACTTCAGAATGACAATCAGCGCTGTAGGGAGTCGTATCAAAATGAGGATCTTTCCTTAGTATTGATTCCCATACTTCGTTCTCGCCATCCCGGTACACCTGCAAGTTATAAGCATTCATCATGTCAACAAAGGGCTTACTATGTAAATACCTGAAGATGCAGGCTCTGCGAACATCAGTTGGAAGGGATTCGAGCAAGGAAATGACAGCTTGCCTTTTAGGTAACGCTTCATATCCTTTGGCCCTTGACTTTCCTACTTCTCGCTCCAGTCCCCGGATCTTCTCCCTGGCATCATCCAAGTCTGAACGGAGATGCTCAATCACAAAGTTCTTTTCTCCTGCAACCTCCCAAGCTAATTTCCTAAGGCGAGCAATCTCAGCATCTTTGGCTTTGGAGTCCTCCCGAAGCCTGGAAACTTCACTACTCAGTTTACTGAGTCTAGAGGCTGCTTCCACTTGGTTGTGGAAGTTCCCAGTGAGACTCCTACAAACGACTTCCGAGTTAGTCAGGAGCAAAAGAATAATCTTCAGCATCAAAAGATAATGAAGAAAAACTTACATCACCAATGACTTCATAAAGTCATCGTCTAGAAGTTTGGAAAGAACTCCGCTCTGGCTAGGCATTTGAGCAGCAATGCACCACTCCAACGCTTTGTCAAACTCGTTTGACACTAATTCAGACTTCCTTGAAGGAGGAGAAGGATGAGCTACATCAAGAGAAGGATGAGGTGCATCCTCCACCAACCGATGACGCTTCCTAGTGGCAAAATCCTCCAGCTCCAAAGAAGGAGAGGAAAAGGATGCCAAACAAGATCTAGAGTTGGAATTAGAAGCGACACCTGCTGGGACCACGCCTTCATCAGATGCCAATATAGTTGCCTCAGATGTCCGAAGGGTCTCCTTCGGAGAAGCCCGAATGGTTTCTCCAGCAGGGGCATCAGCAGCACCATCAACGACGGAGTGATCAAGATCTTCCTGGGAAGACCGAGCGATCTCTTCAGGCAGAGGGAGCGTAGGAGAAGCATCAGTAGAAACTATGGGAATCTAACCTGAAGATTCACCAATAGCAGTCTCCTTACGCTTAGAAGATTCACCAGATGCAATCACCTCACTGGCCACAACCTCCGTTGATGCTGGAACAATCTTCTTGCAGGACTTCGCCCTAATAAAGTTCGGATCGATTCTGGGAGGCACTGCAAGTACAAACAAAAAGCAGTATGAGTACGAAAATCCAACAACATACAGAAAAAGGGAAAACCCTAGTTCTCTGTTAGATAAACTACTCAGAGTACCCATTAAGTAAGCCCCAAGTATTACTACTGTAGAGTTCACTTAGGGGGAAGGAGACGAGATTTGTGACATAGACAAAGCAAAAAAGTTTAATCGTTCAGAAGCTGATAGAAAATGTTGTTGGAGTACAAAGAATACGGATGTAGAGCAAGAAGCCGGAATGTCGTTTTGCAAATCTAACTTGCAGATAGCAGGATAGATGGAGAGTACCCTTGAAGGACTTAAATAGCCTCAGATAGTGAGGTGATGGTTGAGAGCCAAAGGCAACCAAAGGCCCAGATCGAAGAAACGCTTCGAATTCTTCAAAAAGCAAGATCAACGGTCATAGGGAGGCCACGTGGTGGTATGCACATGGTATGAAAATACCTCCGACCGTCGCGCCACCATTTAAATAATGGTTGTATTACCAATTCATTGAAAGAAGTGATGGTATACAAGGGCAGGGAAACGTTTCGACTTCATAATAAATGAAGGGAAACGTTTGGACTTTGCAATAAATGAAGGAGCAATGGGGAATACAGAAGCTAAAGCATCTTTCCCGAACGTCTCTTCATGATATCTCAAAGGTTATCCCCCGTCAAGGTATAAGAAGTTAAGTGATAAGTTTTATCATTTATATTTGATTTCCAAGACAAGCTTTTGGACGTGAGATGAGGAAATATTGAGGCAATCATTGAAAAAGTTCTCTTTTCATTAATTGCGGAGGATCAATCTTTACAAAAAAAGAAGAAGAAAGAATAACTCCCTACGCTTCTTCCTCATTATCGCCCGAAGAGTCCTGCACAGGAGAGCCTTTCTCAGGATCGTCATTCTCAGGGTCCTTTTCAGCGGCAGCCTGTGACTTTTCTTCTTGAAGGGGCGGTTCATCAGCAAGATATTCTTCGATATTCGGGTCAACAGGAAAGGGATCCTCCTCTCCCAAAGCCCAGTTAGGGAAGTCCAACTTAAGCTTCCCGAAGACCTCTTTGTGACACACCTCACGAAAGGGAGTTGTATCGAAGGAAGGGATAGATCCGAGGATCTTTTGCCAAACATCATTCTGCCCCAAGCGGTAAGCTTGAAGGTTGAAGGCGCCCAACAGGTTAGCGAAAGGAATGCTGTTTAGGTACTTCTGAACACAATCCCTTTGAAGCTCCGGCTTAATATGCTTGGGCTTGCTAGGAACTGCCATCTTCAGTATACTGTCGTTCTCTATGGACTTAAGCTCTAATCTTTCACCGAACAACGTGGCAGCTGCCTTCTGTTTCCTAGCCTAGTGTTCGGCAGCAGAAGCACGGGCATTTGAAGAGTCGAGATCATTCTTCAAAGATTTCATCTCCTCATTATGCTTTACCTTCAGCTCTTCGGCCACTGTCTTCAGCCGGTCTATTTCAGAATTGGCCTTCGCCAAATTCTCTTCACAGGTCTACAGCAAGGAGCCATTGCGACCAACCCCGCTCAATGCCTCCATGTGTCTATAAAAGCTCAACACAGCATTCCTGGGGACGAGGAGATTATCAGAAGAAATCATAAGAGATTATGAAAAACAATCAATGAAAGATCAGGAAGGCCGGTACCTTGTGGATTGACTAACAAGAGCATCATCGTCCAGGACTTCAAAGGCCTGACGATCGGCAGGCAGAAGACCAAGAGAACTCCATTCTGCAGCTTTCTCAGGGTCTTGTGTTGCCCTATCAGCCAGCGTCAGTGTCCACTGAGGCATGAAGACCTCCTCGCAATCTTCAATATTTTAGGATTTTTTATGGGAGGAAGCATCAACTGTATCGTGCTTCCTTTTGGTTCGAGTGGCGGAGGAGATATTTGGCTTTTCCATCATTGGTTTTTTCCCTCTTCCTGAAGCCTCAACCATTGGCTTTAAGTTCCTAATACCCTTATAGGAAGGGTCGGGAGAGGGAATAGAAGCCACTTGATCAGCAGTCAAGGCTTGAGGCGACCGTTGCTCAGCTGTCACAACGGCCCTAGCAGCCTTTGCCCGAAGATTTTCAGGGTCAATTCTTGGTGGCACTGCAAGGAAGAACAAGAATCCGAATTGCAAAAAGGCATATCATTTCCATGAAATTGAAAGGTGGTGGTTAAGAAGCTCACGATGAGCCAGCCCCCAATACTGAAGGATGGAGTTGTAGTCCACCTCAAATCCATGTATCTCCTGATACCATGAAATTGATTTGATCTTCCTAACGGCCGTCTCATCTTCTTTGGATAAAGGAAGGGCCCGGTTACCCTCAGAGTATGAAGTATACTATTTCCAGACAGTCGGGAAGTTGAGATCTGATTGAGGTGCTCGACAGAAAAAATATCGCTCGCGCCATCCTTTGTGACTGGAAGGGCAAGTTCCTTTGGCAAGAATGCTGCCCCTCCAGCCAAGCTCAGTCTTATTATGCTTGGAAAGCACAACCCAACCGGGAGGATGGGAAATAGAAAGAAGATGAAAATGCACAAAAAGAGCAAGAGAAGGCGTAATGCCAAGTTCAAAGCATAAACCCAAGAAGTCGATGATGAGACGCCAGCTATTGGGGAGCAACATTCCAGGGCAAATGTCTCAGTGATTCAGGATGGCTGCAAACAAAGGATTGAAAAAAGGAAACCGAACCCCGCTTTCTAGTGCATCTATGTATAGGGAAAATTCGCCCGGAAGGGTCGAATCAACCCTCTCATCAGGGTTAGGAACCCTAAGATGATAATGTAAAATCCAGCTTTTACCTAACCTTGACCCGACCCGGTCATTGTTGTGTTTGTAGGTCCGAAGACTCGAAGTGGTGGTAGAAGGGACTTGTGGGCCCTACTAGTTGATGACGTTGTGTCGGAACTCCAGTCTATGGACACTGATGATGCTGCTCCTTCCTTGAGCACATTATCAGTGTTAAATTAGAATCTGCACACTGATGAAGAGTGAGACAGTTGAGACATCAAACGGACTCCTATGCACAATCTGAAGGTACCCCCTGAAACTAGACCTCTTGAGTGAACTGTAGGAGAAAACCCCATGCAAATTGACCTTGTATAGCCCTCCAAGTCCACACCTAAAGTTGCTGAACTATTCTGAAAAATTCTGCAGAAACATGAATTGGTCGATACTATCGACCCAATGTATGGACCAACAGTTTTGCTGAACCCAAGTTTAAAGATTCTCTAGAATATTCTTCACTCTATTTATTTATTCCTCGAGACTAGAGCTCTATTCCAATAATTGCAACTCCTGAGAACGTGGAAAAGCCTCTCAAGAACTCCTCCTTGGTAATGGTGAAGCATCTTCTCCATTAATCATTGCCAACCACTCTCTTGCTCTACTCTCAAGGTATGACTCTCTCTCCTAGTCACTTTCTCACTCATCTTTTCTCTTATTTTACTGTTGGGACCATGGCCAAGGTGCTACAACCTTGCAAACACCTTGCCATGAGTCTTCTATACCTTATACATTGATGTTTTCTCCGATCTTGCTATGATTTACTTACCTCTTGATCATTAACCATGCATTTCCATGATTTATTACTCACCAACTTGCTTTATTTACCGAAACTGAGATGAAGCCTATGATTAACCTAATCTATACCTTGCATATGATTTCAATATTGTTCCTAAGTTATTCCCTACCTGATCTACTATGTTTTTCCCCAACTTGCCTTAAGAAATAGCCAATGCCATGATTTCCAACTCTTGAACTTGATATGCCAAATTGGGGGTTTCTAATTTGACCATTGGATGATGTTAATTCTTTGATAATTAGAGTCTCTATGATGTGTTTAGATTGTTCCCTAAGTTTCATATCGATCCGAGACCCGGATGACCAAATTTGGGCAAAAACCCAAGAACCCAGCTTGCTGTCCGAAATTCTTTTGGTCGATACTATCGACCCAATGTATCAACCAACAAAGTTGTTGTCAACAACTTTTGCCTAGTTTTGATTCGTTCGATCTCCGATTGTTCTGATTTCTTCTCTAATCCTTCATAGATGCTTGTTTAGGGTTTTAAGACTATTTGGGCCACTTGCTTGTGATCTTGGACCATCCTCTTCTCCAATTCAAGGTAAGGATAGTTATCGACATAATTACATAAGATGTGAAATTTTGACTTGGTGTACCTAACCTAATGAACATAGTCTCTATCTCATATTCTAATCATGTTAGACTTGTTACATATGTCTTTCAACAGTAACTTTGTGTTTACATTAGTTTTATTTCAATGTCTTATTATGTTTATCAATTTCAATATATGATGAATTATGTCAAATGTCATGAATCGAATGTTTACTATGATGTTATATCTTGTGAATTGATATGATGAACTTGGGCATGTGATTGCTTAAGTATAAATTGGGATTGAGGAGTACCCTACTGGTGCTTCTATCCTTGGACATCGAAGGGAATAGTATGGGATGTTCTCCGAAGATGTCCATCGATGCTTTCCCGGGTTACTGGATGACATACATAGGACTTGTCTAGATGTATGGCTAGGCTGTCCCTATCATATCAAACCCGAATCGGAAGAGCATTGAGACCGAACGACCCGTGGTAGTAGTGTGGATTTGTGGGCGCTCAAGACCGGTAACCACCCCGTGAGAGGACATAAATTGCATTGCGGTTACTCGAAAGGGGCCATTTATGGGTAGGGTTGCAAATGGCTAGACTTGGGCTCACGGGCGCTCAAGACCAGTGAAATGATCCGTGAGGGGACGTGAGAGCTTCCCGTCTACTATTTGTGGATGACCAATAGGGTTGATGAGTCCGGTGAGTAATATCCGTGACTCTAGTGTGAAGGATACCGGAAAGGATCCCGAGAGGGGAGGAATGAACGTATCTAGAACTGACATGATATGATTAAGTAGAAGACTTGCAATGGGCTAGGCTTTACCTTGACATGCGCCAATACATAGACCAAATGGTGATGTGAGAGAGTGGTGACCGAAACCCCTAACCATGGAATTGTCCGAGAGGGATGCAGGACCCAATTCCCCCCGGTGATGAGTGACTGAGACTACCTAAAGAAGTATGGTGCTACGGCTTAAAGCATGTCTACCCTAGATGACCATCATACTTAGAGTATGTGTTGTGGAATAACTACCTTGCTGAGTTCTGTTGAACTCATTCCTTTTCTGTTGCAATATTTGCAAGACTACTCTACAGGTGATTACTCTGATGGTACGTTCCCTGAGGCGGACCCGGATACCTCATACTACTATCCGAAGGCTTGCTACAATGAAGACTTTGGTGACGGTACCGAAGCAGATCCTTCGGCGTATCAGGGTTAGCCCTTGGATAGTTTGGGAGCAGCCATGTTGGATCTCTTTGGTCTTCACTATTGAAGAGAACATATTTATTGTGGAGGAGACTTATGCGTAGCTGCCCACCCCCCTTCTTTTGTGATAGTTAAACTTAGAGGAATTGTAATAACTTTAAATTTAGTTTCATAACTTGGGATTTATAATTTACCAGTTTTGATCTCACTTTCCGCTTTAGAGGAGGAGTGGATTCCTGATGCCTTCTTAATTTATCTGATGAGATATTTACTTCAGCACTCTGATTATCTTTGGTATCTCATTTTTGAATTCTATTATTATCAATTGTTAGTTTAATATTAATTGTTCATAATTGTGTTATCGTCGATGTGGATGATGTGGTCCATGGACTATGGATCTTCGGGGTTGTGGATCACATCCCGAGTATGCCAGATAGGGTACCGGCTGGGTGGATGTGACACATAAGAAGGAGGAAAATCAAAACCCTGGATGGCCGAAAGAAGAGTTTTCTCCTTGTAGGAGGAGGGAATAGAACCAGGTCCACCACTAGACTTGGAAGTCTGTTTTGACTATCCAGAAGACTCGGCGGTCACCCTAGGAGTCGTGGATGGTCCAGACTCAAGAAGGGCAGAAGAAGTCTCAGCTTTTCTTTCTAATCTTTTCTGGTTAACTTCTGCGAAGTCATGCCAGAGAGCAGTTACGGTTTTATTATCACTATCCGACTGCTCAGAAGGAAGGGAAACAAATGCCTCATTACCACTATCACACTTACTGGCATTGGGCACAAGGGAAGCTTCAGAAGAAACCCTAATATCCTCCATTACAAAAGTCTTGCTACGGTACGAAACGAAAAACCTCGAGATAGAAAGTTAAACTTTGCATAGGGATTAGTAAACTTACTGATTCTATAGCAAAATGCTCGAGAACGAGAAGGCACGAAGCAGACAACGAAGTTTCAAAATTCCAAACAAGAAGAATGAAACCTACGAAGACAACGAACTACTTTTAAGCACCCGCACGAGTTTTCTAGGACATGAACGATCGAGATTTATTTGGCATCGACGATCGAGATTTGAAGACATTTTGAAAGTTTGAACTCACGAATCCAAAACAGGCGATTCAGAAACCGTCGCTTGGGTTACGTGAGCCACGATAGTTCGACTGCAAAGGGACACGTGGCATTGCCCTCACAACACTCGAAGAAAAGTGACCACCGCATTAAATGTGACATGACATTTAATGGGATACGCAAAGACTATTGCTTGACGAAGAACCCAGTTAAAAACCAAGCCCTCGGGATTGACCGAACGCTTGGTTTGGGGGGCTCGTGATATGGAGAAAATATGATTGAACCTGGTTCATACTTGGTTTGACCCTCGACCCCGGTCAAGACGAAGGGAATCAACTCGCTTCAGAGCAAACTGGGTCCAGGAGATAGCTTGCTGAGGAAGAAAACTAAATCAGCCACGAGGCACGCCCTAATCCAACTTATGGATTAGGTTAATTACCCTAATGATGGCGAGACACAACTTGGTGGCTGTCAATTATCACTTGTTGAAGGGATAATCATCAAATAACCACGAGATTATCCTAGGAGTCCTCTACTAGTTCAAGCTAGTAGAAGTCTATCGCTCAACGGATCTAACAGTTAGAATCCAACGACTATCCGAAGAAGGCTCAAATGCATCCAACGAAGAAGATTCAAAGGTACACTCTATATAAACCTTACTTACTTGCAAGGTAGGGATGGGGGACACCAGATCCATACACCTTTGGACGTAAACGCTCATATGCTTATGATCTAGATCATATTCCAATTATTCATTCCTTAGCTCTGTGTGTCTAGCAGAGCCGTTTGTGATTAAGTTCATCACTGACTTAGCATTCGGAGGTGAACTCCTGACCCCAGTGGTCGGGCCACATTTGACGCTTTCGTTTTGCAGGTCATTCCTAAGAGATCTAAGGGCTGAGCAGATTTTGGACGCATCATTATCAATTTGTTGATGAGGTTAAGATTGAGACTTCAGTTCAACAATTACCTTTTCTTCTATGCTTTGTTCTTCGATTTTCATAAGTTTTGAACTATTTATTTATTTATTTTGGGTAGGAACCAATACTAATTCACCTAAGCAAATACAAACTTGGAACCATATGAACTTTGAAATTATTTTTCATATAATGGTGTCTGGTCGGTCTGGCTTGGTCTGGTCCTATCCAATCTGGTCTGATTATTAGTTAATTTTTCTTCCTAGCTTGGCATCTTTGAGTCTAAACACAATTAACAAGGACTGACCAACGGTAAATAGTGGAGGGTCAGTGTCACATCCCCCTAGCCGGTACCCATTTACACGAATACTCAGAGGTGTGATCCACAACCCTGAAGATCAAGTCTCAGACAGTCATCCAACCATTCCACACAATAGTCTGGTCATGAGCAAGAATAAATCAATGTTATTATTAATATTAATAACAAATAAAATTAAATGTTAAGGATTTCAGAAGGATCTCAAAACCATAATCAGAGTGCGGAAGTGATGTCAAATAATCAGAGTGCGGAAGTAATATCAAAATCTAACGTATACAACTGAAAAGGAATAAAGAACGGTCAAAATCATCATAAGTGTTACATTAGGTATTTGTCCTTAAGTAAAATATAGTTCTTAAATTCAAAATGTCTGTATAGAAATCGGAATAGAGTCGGGCTAATTCTAGTACACACAATCGAGACTCGAACATTCTTTACCGCGAACATCATAGTCACTACAACCTTGTACACCATATAGATCGATCGTTAGTGTCTCGTATTCTTGGCTTTTGGTAACAATTATATCTGCAGCGAAGTCGAAAACAACATTATCCCTGAAGGGTGAGCTCAATAGAACTCAATGAGTAATTCACAAACAAATAACCAATTACAATCCAAATAAATACATTACATGATGCAATATGATATGAGAAAAAATGTAAGAATGCAACTATACTTTAACAAATTCTAGTCTCTAATGGCGGACACACATTAAGATGGAACACCAACCTCCTTTGGGAAGGTATCGTCATTTTGATCTCTCACGGGTTGGTTACCGGTCATGAGATCCTGGGTAAGGAGTCAAGGCATCCCTCTCGGACTATCACCATGGCTGGGGTTTAGGTCACCGCTCTCTCACCACCATTGGTATGAGTACTGGTGTGTGGTAGTAGGGTTATACCTATCCCAGTGCACGTCAACTACTTAGTCACATCATCTTAGGTTTAGATACTTCTCCTCAAGCATCTCACAATCTTAGTTTAATATCCTTCCCTAATAGAGTCATCGTATCCTATGACACCAACTAGCTCAGACTACGCTAACTCTTAACCCTACTAGTCATCCACATATAATGGATGGGAAGCTCTCATGTCCTCTTAAGGGTTGGTTACCGGTCTTGAGCGCCCATGAGCCCAAGTCTATTATATGCAACCCTACCAATGAATGGCCCCAACAATGTGGTTGTGTCCTCATAAGGGTTGCTACCAGTCTTGAGTGCCCACCACCCCACACTATTTCCACGGGTCACTTGGCATCAATACCCATGCCGATAGGGTGTGATATGACGGGGTTTATAACCAAACACAACTAGACTGCCTAGTTATGACATCCAGTAATCATGAAAAGCGCCAAGGGGCATCATAGGATTGTGTCTCATATCACCTCCACTAATGTCTTAAGATAGAAACACCCGAATGATATTCCCCAATTCATAATCACAACCTACATTTGCATTACAAGATGGTTGCAATCACATTCTCAAGTCACATGTCATTCCGAGTCCAAATTGTCACATATTGATCATATATGAATAAGATAATTAATCATCTATATTCTGAATTTTTAGAGCCATAATAATCATATGTAAACCCTAAAACAACAATATGTAATCATATATTCAAGTTCCATAACAATAAAGAATGTAACTATGGTTATGTGCAAGTGAACATCCTCACCTTGTTATCGATTTGCAGCCTTCGAAAATTAGGTCAAAGAGTGAGTTCACAAAAATTCCTATTAACATGTTGGTTCAAAGTTAGAAACAACCCTAAAGGTATGGTGTTGAAAAGAGAACAAAAAACCAACTTGGTAGTGGGTGGGTTGCCCGGGGCAACCAAAGCAATCAACCGAACCATGAATTTGCCAAACCTTGGTTGGGTCGCAGGGTGGGCCTAGAGCAAGCAACCAATGCCCAATTAATGGATAGAATTGGCTCAGATCAATACGAAACTTCTCGTTTGGGTTCTAAACTACTCTGACATAATTTAGAAAATTCTGAAATCATAGTAGGACATTAACTAACATAGTTTAAAGATCAATCATAGCAACATGAATGAAAACCTAACGAATCCTATATAGGTCTTCTCCGGAATCTTACCGTGAGATTACGGATGAGCTGGAGTGAATGGAGATTCACTCTAGAGTAAAGAGGCTGGAAGAGTTAGGTCTAAAATCATACTAGAACATGGTCTAACATAATTTAGAGATCAAAGAAAGCAAAAAGAATGAAAAGAGGATAGAAGATTTAGGGATGAGCTAGAGTGAATAGGAGATTCACTCTAGAGCGAAGAGGATAGAAGATTTAGGTCTTTACATCAAGTATAAACCTTCTTCTAGGTCTTGACAGTAAGTAGAATCAATCAAAAGAGGAGAACTAAAATGAAGAAGATGAATACCAACCTTTTAGAAAGAGAAATGATTATTGAAAACATTGATGGACACTTTCCCAACCTTCCTTCAGCTTGGAGAGGGTTCTCTTGAGAAGCTCTAACGTTCTTTGATGGCTTTAGAACATAATGACACATTTTAGAATGAAAATTCATTAAATTGGGCTTAAAAAATATCAATTACCAAAAATGCCCTTTTGCCCCAAAGCTAGGTTGGTCGCCTGGGGTGACCAAAACAAGCTACCCACCTTGGTACTTTTGCTCTAGGAGTGGAATTGAGGCTCTGAAAGCCCTAGCTATTAAATCCAGCCTTATCCTAACCTTGACCCTGACCCGGAACCCTTGATGTTTGTAGGTCCGAAGACCAGAAGTTGAAGAAGGAGAGACCTGTAGGCCCTCTTAGTTGAAGACTTGGTGTTAGATTCCAAGCCCATGGATATTGACAGTGGTGACCCTTACTGGGATGCACTGTCAGTGTTCGGTGAGAAACTACACCTAGAAGATGGGAAGTCTAGTTGAAGTACCTAATGCACTTCCGGACTCGATTTGAAGGTAATACTCTAATCTAGACTTGTTGATTGACTTGTAGGAGAAAACCCACTTGAGTTTGAGTTGTTCTAGCCTTTCAATTCATTGGATCAAGCTTGCTGTACTAGCTTCGTCGATTGATTGGTCGACTGGGCCAGTTGACCATGCTAGTCAACCAAAGGATTCCAAAATCCGAGAATTTGATGCTTTTTGGATATTCTCTTCTCTACTTAAGTGAGCCTTGTGACTTGAACCCTATTTTACTCATTTAGCTTGCTGAGAATGAGGGGAGAGCTTCCTAAGACTCTCTCTTGGTAGTGGTGAAGGAATATTGCATCAATCATTGGCAATCATTGTCTCTTGTCTTCAAGATCACCTATAAGGTATGATTTCTCTCTCTTGCTCTCTATTCTACTCTATTCCTTTTTCTTACTTGCTGTTGTAACCTTGAAGTTGGTGCTGCAACCTTGCAACCACCACTTCAAGTGTTCATTCTTTGCTAAAGCTTAAGCTCCTTCCATTCTTACCTATGCTATGCTCTCATTTTGATTCTTGTATATGCATTTCCATGATTTTCTTCTTAGCATCTTGTTATCTTATCCTAAACTGATTTATGAAGCATGCTAAGTCTGATTTTTATGCTAGCATATGATCCTAATCTATTGCATATCAATTACCCTAGCTAATTCCCTAATTTCCCTTGCAATTGCATTTGATTCCAATTGAAGACTATGATTCTTGCATATAAAACTTAGGGTTTCAATTTTGGGATTCCTATTTAGACCATTGGATTATGCTAATTACTTGCTATTTAGTGTTCTTATACTGTTACTATCAATCCCTCCAAATTTTGGATCGATTTGAGCCCCAGAAGCTAGGTTTCGGATCAAAATCCACTATTCAGCCCCGCATTGTTTACTTGATCGATTGGGTCGATCGACCAAGTCGATCAACCAATTTGTTGCTGAACTGTGTACTTCGCCGATTTGACCCGTTTGACCTCCGATTTTTCCGATTTATTTTCTAATCTTTCATCTATGGTTGTCTAGGGTCTATATACTATCTTTGGATCATTCTCTTCTGATTATTGGATTAGCTTCATCTCGACTCAAGGTAAGAACGGTTATCCCCATATATGCATAACTATATGAATCTTACACTGATGTTGGCAACTTAGTAGGCTTAGCTTCTTTGTTGTAATTGACCATCATATGACTGCTGTACATACCTTAGGACAGTAATACCATGTTTATATACTTTTGCTTATCATGACTATTCATTCTTGTCAATTACATATATGATGGATCATGTGATGTTATGACTTACTTTTCCATATGATTAAGTATTACTTATGTATGATATGATGAAACTGAGAATGTGATTGGATAAGTATGATTTGGGATTGGGGAATGTCCTTTTGACATTTTTGTCCTTGGACATTGGAGGGAATAGTATGGGATCCGAAGACGCCCATCGACGCTTTCCCGAATTGTTGGATGACATGTATAGGACTTGTCTAGAAGTGTTGGCTAGGATGTCTTTGTTGTATCAGACCCGAATCAGAAGGGCATTGAGACCGAACGACCTGTGGTAGTAATGTGGTTTGATGGATGCTCAAAACTGGTAACCAACCCGTGAGAGGACATAAATCACATTGCAGATACTCGAAAGAGGCCCTTTATTGGTAGGGTTGCAAATAGCTAGACTTGGGCTCACGAGCACTCGAGACCGGTGAGTTATATCCATGAGAGGACATGAGAGCTTCCCGTCTACTATTTGTGGATGACCAATAGGGTTGATGAGTTTGTAGTCAAGGACTATGCTGACTCTAGTGTGAAGGATACCGGAAAGGATCCCGAGAGGGGAGGAATAGAAGTATTCGGATCTAACATGATACGACTGAGTAGATGACTTGCATTGGGCTAGGCTTTACCATGACATGCGCCAATACTTATACCAATGATGATGTGAGAGAGCGATGACTTAAACCCCAGCCATGGATTGTACCGAGGGATGCAGGACCCAATTACCATCGGAGAACCCAAGATACCGGAATGGTTGAAGGACGAGTGATTTGAGACCTACCCAAAGAAGTATGGTGCTATGAGTTAAAGCATGTCTACCGTAAAGACTAGCATGTATAGAGTTAGAATCATATTTGCATCATCTGTTTCATATCATCTTGCATCATGTTGTGCCTTGTATCATGTGACTTATGTATTATGGAATAATTGCCTTGCTGAGTTCTTTCGAACTCATTCCTTTCTTTGCAATTGTTTTGTTAGATTACTCTATAGGTACAGAAGGATTTGATGGCACCTACCCAGAGACAAACCCGGATGAGGCACACTACCCTCAAGGTACTAGCTACCATGAAGATTACAGTGAAGATACCGAGGGTGATTACGTTTCGTGCCAGGATTAGTTCGACACAGGTGTGGGAGCGGCGGTGCTTGGTCTCTTATGTTTATACTTACGAAGACATTTTGTATAAGACTGAGGAAACAATTGTTTAGATATTTATCTTTTATGTTTGGATATGTAAACCTTAACTTTGATTTGATCATAGTTTCCACTGCTACTGAGGGAGTGATTTCCGCTCTCTCCCTTCCGTTTTGATTATATACAATGGTATCGTTTATTTCCGTGCTCTGATTATATGGATTCTTATCCTTATCGTGATTTCATTATTTTTATGCTATAACCTTGATTTATTTATTGTTCATGATTGTGTTATCGCATATGTGGGAGGCATGGTTGCTCGATAATTGATCTTCGGGACTGTGGATCACATACCCGGGTATGCCAGGTAGGGTACTGGCTGGGTGGATGTGACACTAGCTCAGTCTTGGGTCCTCTTCTACGTTATAGGAGGGTCTTTACCTGATTTTTTCAGGACCTTCTACTCGTGTCATCACTGTATTCTTGATCCATCTTCCAAGTCCATCTGTCACATCCCCCTAGCCGGTACCCTACCTGAAATACCCGGAGGTGTGATCCATAGCCTCGAAGATCAAGTCTTATAAATCATCCAACCATTCCACACAATATTACAATCATGAGCAAGAATAAATCAATGTATTTATGTAATTAAAGAATAAAGTCAAAAGTAAGGATCTATAATCAAATATCAAAGTGTGGAAGTGATGTCAAATAATCAGAGTAATAGAGTGCGGAAGTATAATCAATTTAAGGTATATAACTGAAAGAATAAAGAAAGAAAAAAAAACTAATCTATGTCTTCTAGAGGTTCGCTTTCTTCTAATTTCGCCTTCTTTTCCGATGGCTTGTACTCTTGTAACTTGGGATTGATGTCCAACTCGTAGTCCCATCAGCGGGCAAGGCATCTTCTATCATTTTTTATCGGAGCTGTAATAGTGCACCACACTGGTACATGGATCATACCACGAGTGCCACATGCACCCAGTCGGTACCCTACCTGGCATACCCGAGTGTGTGATCCACAGCCCAGAAGATCAAGTATTGAGGTAATCAACCTCCCACATAGACAATAACATAATCATGAACATAAATAATCAATGTACAAAGTATAATCAAAAGATCCAAATAAGGAAAGAATAAATCATATTTCATCAGAGTACGAAAGACAATCAGAATGTCTAAATCATAAAGTAAAGTGAGGTGGAATCTCACTCTACAAACAGCGGAAAGTAGATCGCAAGTCAAAAGAATATTACAACTGGTTCTAAAGACAAGAAAGAAAGATATAACAAACTAAGCTAGAGTCTATTCTACTTTATAAAGAGTGTCTTCATAAACATAGACTTCATCAATGACGCTCAGACGTTCCCACTCTACAGTAAGGCTAATATTGGTAACAAGTAAGACCACTCGAGGAATCCTCAATGTAATCTACATGGTTGCCAACACCTTGCGTGAAGTACGCTTCTTCAGTTTGCGCTTCCTCATAGTGACCTTCATAGTCATCAATACCTGTAGAGTAATCTAACAAAAGATATTGTACAAAAAGGAATGAGTTTCAAAGAAACCCAATAAGGCAGTTAATCCATAACAACATAAATAGCAGGATTTCAAAGCAAAGTAAAATGCTATATGATATGAAACACATGATGCATTATGATTCTAACTCTATGCATGCTAGTCTCTATTGGCAGACATGCTTTAAGTCATAGCACCGTACTTCTTTAGGAAGGTCTCATCACACAACGCCTTTTGGTAGTGGGTCCAGCATCCCTCGGGACATTCCATGGCTGGGGGTTAAGTCACCTCTCTCTCTCATCACCATTGGTCTAAGTACTGGTGCATGTCAGAGTCAAAGCCTAGCCAAATGCAAGTCTCCTACTCAGTTACATCAAGTCAGATCCAGATACGTCCATTCCTCGCCCCTGGCGATCCTTTCCGGCATCCTTCACACTAGAGTCCTCGTAGTCCCTGACTACGGGCTCATCAACCCTATTGGTTATCCACATATGGTAAACGGGAAGCTCTCACGTCCCCTCACGGGTTGGTTACTCGTCTTGAGCACTCGTGAGCCCAAGTCTATCCATATGCAACTCTACCAACAAATGGCCCCCACAATGTGATTCCTGTCCTCTCATGGATTGGTTACCAGCCTTGAGCGCCCTTGAATCTCCATTGCTACCACGGCTCGTTCGGTATCAATACCCCTCCGATTAGGGTCTAACATAACAGGACATCATAGCCAAACACTACTAGACCGCCCTAAATATGTCATCCAACAGTTTAGGAAGGTGTCCAAAGGGCATCTCCGGAAACATCCCATAATATTCCCGTAGTTGTCCAAGGACAGAAGTGTTAGAAGGACACCTCCCCTTTCCAAACCATACTTAGTCATTCACAAACATAAATCCATCATAACACATATATGGTAACTTCTTATATGGAAAAAAATTCAATAACAACATCCAACTTGTATATAACTGGTAAGTAAATCATACATGAAACAATTTAGCATAAACAAGTAATGCTACTGTAATAGTTGCATCAGCAGTATATCATTGTAAGAATCTAATTACGGAAATAAACCAAAGATTCTAATATAGAAACTAGAACATGCAATCTTTGTAATTAAGGAAATAACCATCCTTACCTTATATAACTCGCAAAGGATCTTGGGGAATCAAGTAAGAGCTTGTCTAAATTTGGAAAGAAAGTCCTAAACAAGTATATATAACATATTAGGAAAGATACCTAAAAGGAAGGAAATAAAATCATCCAAAACAGACCAGATATGAGGTTGCTGTCCTCATTGGTCGATTGATTGGTCTACTGCCTCAATTGACCAATGAGTCGACCAACAGAGATAGTGGCCTTCAAAATCAGAGATTTTTGAATACAAAACCGAATTTGGTGGTTCAAAAGGGTACCAAACAATAGGGAAACTACAAGGGTAGTATGCTAGTATATAGAGGACATCAAAACCTTAAAAATATCAAGTCTTAAAGTTACAAATTAGGAAACAAAAATTTACCATAATTAGATCAATCATGTTTCTTGAAGAATTCATATCAAAATCATGGACAAGAACAATAGGATGATGAATTACTAATATGATAAAGGAATCATGAAAAGCATGCATAGATTCTCTAGAGAAATAGAGCTAAGGCTGAAGAACATCAATCTAAATAAGGAAAGAGAATAGATACATGTTTTTCTTCAAAAGCGAGTGATGATCTTGATGAAGATCATCCACAAAGCTTTAGATCCTTAGGAAAAGAGAGCGAATGAGTAAAGAGATCGTTGCAACAGAGATGCAACATCATCTCTACTGTCCTCAATCAGAAAAGGAAAGAAAAGTAATGAAGAATCAACGACGAAACATAAAAGAGGATGATCACATACCTTTTTGTGCAAATGCAAGAGATTTAACAAAGATTTGTCAAGAGAATCACCATGGATGCAAAGGAGATGAATTGCAGAGGGCTCTGGTTCGTTCCAAAGAGTTTGGAGGCAGAAAATACGAAGTAGACTCGAGATTGGACTTAAACAGAGCAAGCAAAGACCTAATCAGCAAATTAGATCACATTGGTCGATTAATTGGTCGATTGACCCAGTCGACCAATGAGTCGACTAATCAAGACAACAAGTCCAAAATAGGGAATTGAAGGCTCAGATCAAATCCAAACATAAAGGGGTTTTGCACACACACCAAGTGACTTACCTAGTAGGTAGAAATGCCTTCGAACCAAGTCAGAGAGTACTCCAAGTCCGTCAACTAATTCCTTCTTCATCAGGGTGCAATTTCCATAAATGAAACACTGTCATCAACACTCATGGATTCTAAGCCAAACACCAAGTCTTCCACTAGGATGGCCCATAGTTGACTTCTTTCTTTACTTCGGGTTGTCGGACCTACAAACAATAGGGTTTCCGGGTCAAGGTTAGGGCTGGGTTTCACAACGAGTTACCGTTAACTCCCACCGGTTCCTCAGCTGTATGGTATAAGTGAAGGATCTCTGAACAGGAGCTCAGGATATCTTCTTCACCAACAAAATCATCTAAGCAAACATTGTCCCTGAAGGGTGAGTTCAAAAGAACTTAGCGAGTAGGTCACATACAAATAAAAATTACAATCCAATTCAAGAACATAGCATGATGCAATATGATATGAGACAAAACTCAAGAATGCAACTAACTCTGATGGATGCTAGTCTCTAATGGCAGACACATATTAAGATGGAACACCAGATTCCTCTGGGAAGGTATCATCACTCATATCTCTCACAGGTTTTTTATTGGTCTTAAGATCCTGGGTAAGGGGTCAAGGCATCCATCCCTCTTGGACTGTCACCATGGCTGCGGTTTAGCTCACCTGTCTCTCACCACGCCATTGGTATGAGTACTAAAGCGTGTCAAGGTTATACCTAGCGCAGTGCAAGTCATCTACTGAATCACATCAACCAAACACTACTAGACTTCCTAGTTATGATATCTAGTGATCGTGAAAAGTGCCAAAGGGCATCATAAGATTGTGTCCCATACCACCTCCACTGAGGTCCCAAGACAGAAACACTTGAATGGCATTCCGCAATTTACAACCACAACCTATCATTTGCATTATAATATGATTCCAATCACATTATCATATCATAATTCATTCCAAATTCAACACAAGCACACAAGATCATGTATAAATAACATCATTACTAACCTATATTCCAAAATTAGAGAGTCATAGTAATCATGTCTAAATCATATAACAACAATATAGAATATGCATTCAAGTCCTATTACAACTGAGAATGTAACTAGGGTTATGTGTAAGTGAACGTCCTGACTTTGTTATCGATTCAAAACCTTTGAAGAGTAGATCAAAACATGAGTTCAAATTTGTCAAAGAGTCCTAATAACTTGATGATTCAGATTTACAAAATCAAACTGCAAGATCAAACTGCAAGATTTACAGATAGACTAGACTCCATTCACTCTAGAGTAAAGAGAGTAGAAGATAAAGGTCTGAAATCATCATAGATCATGGTCTAACATAGTTTGGGGATCAGATTAATCAAAGACGATAAAAATTTAATAGATGTTATACTAGGTCTTCTCCGAAATCTTACCATGAAGTTCACGGAAGAGCTAGAGTGAATGGAGATTCACTCTAGAACATAAAGAATAATAGATATAGGTCATAATAGCAAGTATAGACCTTCTTCAAGGTCAAAACAATAGGTAGAAACAATCAAAAGAGAAGAACTAGAAAGAAGAGAATGAATGCTAACCTTTTAGAAAGTGAAATGATGAATGGAAACCTTAACAGATGCTTCCACACCTTCCTTCACCTCAGAGAGGATTCTCTTGAGAATCTTTGACGTTCTCTGATGGCTTTAGAACATAATGATATGTTTTAGAACAAAAAACAAATAAATAGGGCTTCAAAAAACTAATTTCTCCAAAATACCATTTTTGCCTCGAAACAGGCAGGCTGCCAAGCCTGGCACTTTTGGTCAAAAAGCAGTTTTTGGTGCTCCGAAGGCCCTAGCTTCTTCTTGGGTACTTTTCTAAGCTATAGAAGGGTCTTAGCTAGTTTTTCACAACCTTCTACTTGTGTCATTACTGTACTCTTGATCCATCTACCAAGTCTGTTTTCTTCTTCCATAATCTAAAAAGTTCCCAACTTAGCATCATCTCCATCTACTTCCATAGGTTCAAAGTCAAATCCAATGTTTCAATTCGGATGGCCCACAGTTGCCTTCTTCCAACACTCAAGGTTTTTGGACCTACAATATGGATTTTCGAGTTTGGGTTTTGAGGGATTTCACACAGTCAACGTCCGAGTTAGATCTTCCATATTCTGATAGAAGTCCCAACTCATTAACATCTCCATCTACTTCCATTGGTTTAGAGTCTAATCCAATGATCTCAACTTGGATGGCCCACAGTTGCTTTCTACCCACACTTCAAGCTTTCAGACCTACAATATGGATTTTTGGGTTAGGGTTTGTGGGATTTCACAGTCACTGTTTCAAGGCTTTAAGCTACAGCTCCCAACTTGACCAGTCAAATCTGAGAAGACTAAATTTTGATATCTGGTCTAATTGATTAATCCATCCATAACTCATGTTCAATTGAGATATGATCAGGATTTAAATGGATTATAATTAGTGATGACTAAGGATTAGAGCACGAACCAAGTAGACTGGTTGGTTTTTCGAATAAGAGCCAATTCGTGATAGGGCCAGTCAGCCCATGCTAGAGCCAAAGCCAGACGTGCATAGAGTCTAACTCCAAAAAATTCAGGATAATCCTCAAGGGGATCCCCATCCTTGTGAAGTTGGAAGATGAAAGAGGAAACTGTCACAACACCTAGCCGGTACCCTACCTGGCATACCTGAGTGTGTGATCCATAGCCCCAAAGAACAAGTATCGAGGAAATCATCCTCCCACATGCACAATAACATAATCATGAACAAGATATAATCAATGTGTAATAATATAAACAAGAGATCAAGATAAGAAGAGTGAATGACAATATAATCAGAGTGTGGAATAATGATACCAATATATAATAATCAAAATGTAGAGTGCACAGAAAATCACTCCACATATTACAGTGGAAATGTAGCTCGAAAACTAAAAAGGAAAGATTACAACTGATTCTCAAAAGAGAGAAAGAAAAGAAATAATCAAACTAAACTAAGGTCTCTTCAGTCTTGTAAAGTGTAACTTCTTCATAAACATAAACTAAAGAAACTAAACACAACTGCTTCCACTCCAAGGTAGGGCTAATCCTAGTATGCAGCATGATCACAGGGGGATCTTCATCGTAATCTTTGTAACCGCTAGCACCTTGAGATTAGTATGCTTCATCGGCTTGCGCTTCATAAAGTTGGCCGTCATACTCATCAATATCTATCGAATAATCTAACAAAGATATTCACACAAAAAGGAGTTAGTTCAAAAGAACTCTCAGCAAGGCTAGTTATTCCATAACAACATAAATAATGTCACATCCACCAAGCAGATACCCTATCTGGAATACTCGAGTGTGTGATCCATAGTCCCAAAGATCCAGTATTCGAGGAAATCATCCTCCCACATTCACAATAATATAATCAAGAACAAGATTAAATCAAATGTCAACTTTATTAATCAAAAGATCGAGATAAGGTTCAAAAATACAATCAAAGTGCGGAAAATGATACCAATAGAATATATCAAAACGTAGAATGAGGCAGAAACTCACTCCACAACAGTAGTGGAAAAGTAGATCAAAAAGGTAGATTACAACCGGTTCCCAAATAAAAAGGGGAACAAACAATTAAGGTCTCAACTAATCTAATAAAAGTCAAAAAGAGGATGAGACGATATCCCATCACTGGCACACAAGTGCAAAAGCTGAACTACTCCTGATAAGTATCGGTCTCGTACTAATAGTCTTCATCGACATAGTCACCATAGCCAGTACTGTATGAGTCATCACGTGGTCTTCATAGTACTAACCATCATAGTCTTCATAGTACTAACCATCATAATCAATAGTAGTAGTATTACCTGCAGGAAAATCTAACAAAAGATGTTGCAAAAAGGAGTGAGTTCAAAAGAACTCAGTAAGGCAGTTCAATTCATAATAACATAATAACACATGGAAGCAAATCATACAGAATGCAAAATGGTATGAAACGGACAATGCAGATATGCTTCTAACTCTATGTATGCTGGCCTCTATTGGAAGACACGCATTAAGATAGAACACCATACTCCTCTGGGTTATCTCATTCACTCTTCCCTCATGGCTCTGATGCACGTCTTTTGGGTTCTCCGCGGTAATTGGGTTAAGGCATCCCTTTCGGACATTCCATGGCTGGGGTTTAGGTCAACACTATCGCTCACCACCATTGGTATGAGTACTGGCACGTGTCAGGGTTCAGCCTAGCCAAATGCAACTCTTCTACTTAGTTATGTCAACTTAGATCTAGATACTTCCATTCCTCCTATCACGGGAACCTTTCCGGTATCCTTCTCCCTAGAGTCAGTATATCTTTATGGTAGCCATCAAGTCGGACTACGGACTTATCAACCTATTGCTCAGTTACATCAAGCTAACAGGTAGTTCCTGTTTCCTCTCATGGATCATTTCACCGGTCTTGATTTCAAGGGCCCACGTTCCACTTCTACAATCGTACCAATGAATGGCCTCTCATGGATATTATGCACCGGTATTGATTGTCCACAATGTGATTTATGTCCTTCTCACGGATATTACGCACCGCTATTAAGTATCCACAAATCACCATTGCAACCACGGGTTGGTCGAACTCAATTCCCTTCCGATCGGGTCTGATATAGAAGGGACATCTAACCAAACATTTCTAGACATGCCCTAGGTATGTCAACCAGTAATCGGGGAAAGCGCCAAGGGGCACCATAGGAAAATGTCCCATACCACCTCCACTGATGTCCAAAGGTAGGAACACCAAAAGGGCATTCCCCATTCCCCAATCACAACCTGGGCAATCACATTCCCAACAAACCATTCACATGCACAACCGATAATAAAACACATAATCATTCATAATTGAAATAACAATTGAATTATAAGAACAAGTACTACTATAGTTGAAGACCTACAGTAGCAATATAATTATAAGAAACTAATTATAGCAGTGATACGATCATGTAATTCTAAAAAAAATACAATTAGACATGCATATTAGATTATTAGGGATCAACCATCCTTACCTTAAGTAATCTTTACAGAATTCCATATAGTAATGAGGAAGACGTCCAAGACTAGCAATTAAAACCTAAACAAGCATATGATAATAATTAGGAATAAGATCAAGAAGATTAGAAGTCAAATGGAAGCAAACAGAGCAGATTTGAGGCTACTGTCTGTCTTGGTCGATTGGTTGGGGCCAGTAGACCAATGGAACAGTACGGGGCTACAAACATTAATTTGGTCATAACTTCTTTGTTTGAAGTTCAATTGGTCCGAAATTTGAAGGGGAGCTTCCTAGAACATAATAGGACTATCTAAGAAGGTCAAAGCATCAAGTCATGGTCAAAAGATAGGTTCTTGATTGAGCCATAAAGATTTAGGGTCTTAACATATACTAACCATGGCTCTCATGGAATGGCCAGGGAGAATAAAGATTCACCCTAGGGAACATAAAGAGTATGAAACCACATCAAGGAAAGCTTTGGGGATGATCCAATAATTAATAAGGGATTAGGGTTCTCAATGGAATATCATCTCATGAAGGTTCCCTTAGATTGGTTCTCAAAATAGTCCAAGGTAAGTTCACAGAGGGTAAGGGAAACATAGGTTTAGTAATTTAGAATCAAGAATGGCATTGGGGAGGATCAGAAATGATAGGGTTCCCAATTGGGTAACCTTTCGTGAAGATACCCAAAATTTCTTTAACAACATGCATAGGGTAGCTCACAAAAGAGCAAAGGGGGGGGGGGGAGATAAGGATCCATCCAACAATCATGGGGACACAAGGGGAGGTCATGGTAATGGTATGCGTCCTTCCCTACAATCACGAACTTTGGTAGGAAAAAAATAACAAGGGAGCAAGAATTTTGGTAAAATCAAGAAACAAGAACATCACTATATGGTTCCAAGAACTTCAAGAAAATAGAGTGAATTCCCCAATTCACTCTAAGAAAGAGAGAATCGTATTTTAAAATCAAGAAAGGTATTGGGTAGGGCAATGAGAGAAAAGAAGGTTTCACACAAAGTGAAAGGAAACAAATTCTTATCATACAATTAGGGTTTTACTAACAAGAATCCGTGTATCCCACATAAAGACTAGGGAGAATAAAGATTCACCCTAGGGAAAAAAAAGAGTAGAAATACATAATCAATAAAGGTTTTGGGGAGGATCCAATGAATTAAAAGTGGATTTGGATTCCCCAATTTGGATACCTCTCATGAGGGTTACCCAAAATCGACTCTCACAAAATCACCCTCTTTTTGGTTTCCATGGTTCAAGGAAAATTAGGGATCAACCCCTCAATCATGAGGACACAAGGGAAGGTCATGGTAATGGTATGAGACCTTCCACACAATCATAAAGTTAGGTAGGAAAATCAGGGAAAGAGTCATCAAGATCTCAGGTAAGATCATAGACATAAAACATCACCATATGGTTTCAAGAAACATAGAGTGAATGGGGGGATGCACTCTATGGCTAAGAGAATCAAAGAAGAGGCCTTTATTATAGTAGTGTATTACCTTTCTCATAATCAAGAAATCAGAAGTAGAGAAGAAAGAATAAAACAAAGAAGAAACGAATCGATTACTAACCTTTTAAAAGAAGAACCAATGAAGAAACTTGAACGGATGTTTGAGGATCATCCTTGGCTTTGGAGGAGAGGTTCTAGGGTTCTTTCCATGTTCTCTAGAGGCTTAAAACTTATAGTGAGTGAAAAGCACGGAGTTCCGCCCCCCCTTTAAATGCATAAAAAGTCCTAAAATTACTAGGATTTCCAATTTTGACCTTAATGACCCTGTTGGTCGATTGGTTGGTCGATTGGCCAGTCGGTCGACTGGTCAGTCGACCAACCATGTCAGCAAGTCCAAAACAAGGATTTAATGGGCCTAACTTCAATAACTTTGGATGGGCTTCGTAACACACCTCAAACAACTTACCTAGCATTGAGGGATGTCTTCAAACCAAGTCCAACTAGGCTTTAGGCCCATCAACCAAGTTCTTCTTCATCAATGTGCAGTTCAACTCCAAATCAAGTAAGGTTTCCATAAGGGAACGCCATCATCAATATCCATGGGTTTTGGGTCAAACACCATGTCTTCTACTGAGATGGTCAACAAAGACTTCTTCATTCACTTTGGGACTTTGGATCTACACTAAGGGAGAGGTCTGACTTGACTTCCTAGGACTTTCGAAGGATAGCAACACTATATTCAAGGTCCAACTTCAAGGTCAAATTTAAACAAGACCTTCTTCACCCAAAACAGATAGGGTGTCTTGGTTAGGTTTGGGCTGGATTTCACAAATAACATGATTGCAAAACATAGCAGATGCAATATGATATAAAACAGACAATGCATGTATGAATCTAACTCTATGTATGCTGGTCTCTATAGGCAGACATGCTTTAAGTCATAGCACCATACTTCTTTGGGTAGGTCAAGTCACTCTCCCTCAACCATCTAGGTATCTTGGGCTTTGCCGGTGGTAGTTGGGTCCTGCATCCCTCAGGACATTCCCTGGCTGGGGTTTATGTCACGTCCTCCCAGCCGGTACCCTATCTGGCATACCCGAGAGTGTGATCCACAGCCCAAAGATCAGGTATCGAGTGATCAACCTCCCACATAAACAATAACATAATCATGAACAATCATAATAAAAGTGCGGAAGATAAACCATAGATCCAATAAGGAAAGAATGAATCATAAATAAATCAGAATAATAGATATAATCAGAGTGTCAAACAGATAAGTAAAGTGAGGCAAAAATCCCACTCTACAACCAGCGGAAAAGTAGCTCTAAAGAGAATAAACTAGACAAAATCTAATCCCAGTAGCAAGTACAATGGGTAACTAAATTGTTCTCCACTTTATAGACAACATCCTTATAAGTGTAAATCTCATAAATGGCACAAGGACGCTTCCACTCAATGGTCGGACTAAGCATCGTACGGAGCATAACCACTCGCGGGATCTTCAGTGTAATTGTGGTAACCGCAATCACCTTCCTAGAGATATGCCTCTTCGCCTTGCGCTTCTTCATAGGGACCGTCATAGTACTCAATACCTGCAGGATAGTCTAACAAACATTGTACAATAAAGGAATGAGTTTCAAAGAAACTCAGTAAGGCTGTTAAAATCCATAATAACATAAATGGCAGAATTTCGGAACAAACATAAATGCAATATGATATGAGACAAGCAATGAATGAATGAATCTAACTCTACGTATGCTGGTCTCTATTGGCAGACATGCTTTAAGTCATAGCACCGTACTTCTTTAGGAAGGTCCGCTCACATCCTCAACCATTTAAGATATCTTGGATTCTCTCACGGATCATTTCACCGGTCTTGAGCAACCGATTGGTAATGGGTCCTTCATCCCTCAGGACAAACCATGGCAGGGGGTTAAGTCAACACTCTCTCTCACAACCATTTGGTATAAGTACTGGCGCATGTCAGGGTAAAACCTAGCCGAATGCAAGTCTTCTACTTAGTTACATCAAGTCAGATCCAGATACGTCCATTCCTCGTCCCTGACGATCCTTTCCGGTATCCTTCACACTAGAGTCCTCATAGTCCCTGACTACGGACTCATCAACCCTATTGATCATCCACATATGGTAAACGGGAAGCTCTCACGTCCTCTCACGGGTTGGTTACCGGTCTTAAGCGCCCGTGAGCCCAAGTCTAACCATATGCAACTCTACCAATAAATGGTCCCCACAATGTGATTCCTGTCCTCTCACGGGTTGGTTACCGGTCTTGAGCGCCCATGAATCCCCATTGCTACCACGGGTCGTTCGGTCTCAATACCCCTCCGATTAGGGTCTGACATAACAGGACATCCTAGCCAAACACTACTAGACAATCCTAGATATGTCATCCAACAGTTTAGGAAGGTGTCCAGAGGGCATCTCCGGAAACATCCCATAATATTCCCGTAGTAGTCCAAGGACAGAAGTGTCAAAAGGACACCTCTCCTTTCCAAACCATACTTAAGCATACACATGCATCAATTCATATCATCACATATATGGTAACTTCATATACGGAAAGAAATCAATAATTACATTCACTTGTATATAATTGGTAAATAAATCATACATGAATCAATTTAAGCAATGCTACTGTAATCAAGGTTATGCAACAGTAGTATATCATTGTAAGAATCTAATTTAGGAAACATATCAATGATATTCAAATATAGAAACTAGATTCATGCTATCTATGTAATTAAGGAAATAACCATCCTTACCTTTTATAACTCGCAAAGGAATCCTAAGAAATCAAGTAAGATCTTGGCAAACTTGAGAAGAAGGTCCTAAACAAGTGTATACAACATATTAGGAAAGATCCCTAACAGAAAAGATACCAAAACATCCAACACAGACCAATTCTGGAGTTGCTGTACTCATTGGTCGAGTGGATTGGTCGAGTGGTCCAGTCGACCAATCAGTCGACCAATGCGAGACGATAGCCTAAAAAAAACAGAGTTTTAAGATATGAAATCCGAATTTGGTGGTTCAAAAGGGTACTAATCAAGGGGTAAACTACATCAGTAGTATTCTAACATATAGGGGACCTCAAAACACTAATCCAAACAAGACATCAAGATCCAAATTAGGAAACAAAAAGTTACCATAATTAGATCAACCATGGATCTTGATGAATTCGAAATAGAAATCAAAGACAAGAACAATAGAAGGATGGATCATTGCTTCAGGTAAAGGTAACATGAAAACATACTTAGATCTTCAAGGAAATAGGCCTAGAAGCATAAATCTAAATAAGGAAATAAAACCTACCATATATGTAACTACCATGATTCATGAAGAACACATAGTATGGTAGAAGAGAACAACTAGAGATTGATATATCATGGATCATGGAAAGAAAACACAGTAATTAACTACTAACATGATCAATATTGAAGATCCAAAGAGATCAGAATTCAAATCAGAAGTTTAACAAGATTAGATCATGGTTTGATCATGATTCCTTCAAAAGCTTGCAATGATCTTGGTTAAGATCATTGTTCTAGCCTCTAATCCTTAGGATGATCATGAGAACAAGTCCAGAGATGTTTGCAACAGAGAATGCAGCATCTCCTCTACTGTCTCAACTCAAAAAGGAAAGAAAATAAGAGATAGAGGAGAAGAAGAGAGAGTAGACATACCTTTTGATGCAAAAGGAAGAGTTTCGACGAAGATCCGTCAAGAAAATCACCAAGGATGCAAGGGAGATGACTTGCAGAGGTCTTTGGTTCGTTCCAAAGAGTTTGGAGGCAGCAAATATGAAGTGGACTCGAGATTGGACTTAAATAGAGCAAGAAAAACCTAATTGCCAAAGACAGCACTCATTGGTCGAGTGGATTGGTCGACTGGCCGATCGACCACATCGACCAATGCTGACAGCAAATCCAAAACAGGGAATTGAAGGCCCAGATCAAATCCAATCCTAAAGGGGTTTTGCACACATGTCAAATGACTTACCTAATAGGTAGAAATGCCTTCAAACCAAGATAGAGAGCACTCCAAGTCCATCAACTAATCCGATCTTCATCAAGATTCAGTTTCCATAAATAGAACTTCATCATCAACTTTCATGGATCCAAAGCCAGACACCAAGTCCTCTACTGGGATGGCCCAAAGCTGACTTCTTACTTTACTTCGGGTCATCGGACCTACAAATAACAAGGTTTCCGGGTCAAGGTTAGGGCTGGGTTTTACAGTTTAGGTCACCGCTCTCTCATATCACCATTGGTCTAAGTATTGGCGCATGTCAAGGTAAAGGCTAGCCAAATGCAAGTCATCTACTTGGTTTTATCAAGTCAGAGTTAGATACGTCCATTCCAAGCCCTGGGCGATCCTTTCCAGTATCCTTCTCACTAGAGTTAGAATATCCTATGGCTACAACCAACTCGGACTATGGACTCATCGACCCTATTAGTCATCCACAAATAATAGACGGGAAACTCTCATGTCCTCTCACGGGTTGGCTACCGGTCTTGAACACCCATGAGCCCAAGTCTACTATTTGCAACCCTACCAATAAATGGCCCCCACAATGTGATTTATCTCCTCTCATGGGTTGGCTACCGGTCTTGAGCGCCCATAAATCCCCATTGCTACCACGGGTTACTTGGTCTCAATACCCTTTCGAATCAAGTTTGATATAACAGGAACATCCTAGCCAAACACCGCTAGACAAGCCCTAGGTATGACATACAATAATCCGGGAAAGCATCAAAGGGCACCATCGAAAATATCCCATACTATTCCCACTGATGTCCAAGGATAGAAATGTCAAAAGGACATTCTCCAAATCCCAAATCATACCTAATCAATCACGTTCCAAATTCAATCATAACATACACAACTGATATTTCATCATACAAAAAGATACGTATAAATATGATCAATTGCATATGTAAATGACACGGATAAGTAATCATACATGATTCAAGTAATAAAGAAATACATGAACGAGGTACTACTGTACTTGAAGTACTTACATCAATAGCATCATACAATGAAAGTATAAGAATGGCAGTGAATCTTTGAAATTCCCAAAATAGAAACTAAGATTCACATAATCTATGTTAATTTGGTAACAATTGTCCTTACCTTAAATAGCTTCGATGAATATCCGAAGATCAAAGAGAATGGTTCCAAACTTAGCAAATAAACCCTAAACAAGCATAGATACAACATTAGGAAAGAGGCCTAAAAGATCAGAGGTCAAACGAATCAAATCAAACGAGGAACACAGCTACTGTCAACCTTGGTCAATTGGGTAGTAGCTTGGTCCAATTGATCACCTGAACAATATGCAGTAGAAATCTGATCTTTTTAACCGAAACTCATCTTCCAAGATTCAAAACACTCTGAAATTTCAAGGGATCATTAAGAACAGTAGTCTAAGACTACCTAGCATAGATTAGACACTAACAAAGGTAAAAACAATACTTACTAATTTGGAAACATGACTTTCTATTTTGATAAAAATTATATTTCTCAATGAAAACGTGCTATGAACTTAAGAGAGGAACTAGAGATAATAAATCTCATTCTAGTAGAACATAACAGTAGTTCATACATGAATCTAACATGAAAAACAGATCTAGTATGCTAGAGAAATCAAATCGAAAGAATGATCATGGCTTCATGAAGAAATCATAAGATTCATAGCTATGATCAAGTATGAAGATGATTGGAATGAATGGAGATTCATTCCCAACCTTTAATACTGTAAAAAGAGGTGTTTGCAAGTATGAAATACCTTCTTCATGATCATAGTACAAAGATTAGATCATGCAAGAGTAAATCAGCAACAGGGATGAGAGATTACTAACCTTGATGATGAACAAGAGATGAAGAACTTGAGATCTTGCAAGAGTTCTTCACAAACACCAAGGAGAGGCTTTGAGAGAGGCTTCCCATGTTCTCTAAGGGTTTTAGAAACAAAGGAGGCTAAGAAATACGTACTTCTATTCTATAAAGCACCAAAAGACCTAAACAGGGGATCTTGGTAGATTCTATCCTGGTTGATTGGCTGGTCGATTGGCCCAATCGACCACCCAGTCAACCAAGCATGTCAGCAAGGCCAAAACAGGGAAATGAGGGCCTAAATCAAATCCAAATCCAATGAACTTCTCCCAACACAACATATGACTTACCTAGTATAGAGGAATGCCTTCAAATCATGTCCAACTACACTTTAATTCCATCAACTAGTCTCAACATCATCAAGGTGCAGTTTTCATTTCTAAATATGTCAAAGCTTCCATGTATGGAACACCATCATCAACTTCCATGGGTTCTGGGTCAAACACCATGCCTTCCACTGAGATGGCCCATAGTTAGGCTTCTCCTTTACTTTGGGTCTTTGGACCTACAAACAACAGGGTTTTTGGGTCAAGGTTAGGGCTGGGTTACACAGAAACTATACCGACTATGAAAGGAATGAGACATCCTTTGGGATTCGTAGTGGGAATCCAACACTAAACCTAGAATGAACGACTTGTATTGAAGCCGATCTGCTGAATCCCACGGTCACCACTTAAAGGGTAAACCCTTTGACTAACCTGGTCCAAGGTTACTTACTCATTCTTTACTCTCTATGATTCCGTATTCTTGCTGTCACATCCACCCAGCCAGGCATACCCTGGTATGTGATCCACAGTCCCAAGGATCAAGTATCGAGCAACCATGCCTCCCACATACGCGATGACACAATCATGAACAATAATAATCAAGGTAAAAGTATATAATAAAATGATTCATGAACAAGATATTCAGAGCGCGGAATTAAAAGGTACCGAAGTATACATATAATCCAAAAAGAGAGAGAGAGTGAGCGGAAATCACTCCCTCAGTGGCAGCGGAATGTACATCAGTGAAAGTTATAATTATAGATCCATGTTCCAAAAGTAACAGTATAAAGGCCTAAGCTAAGGTCTCCTCGGTCTTATACAAGATATCCTCATAGGTATACACATAGGAGACTAAACATGGCCTTTCCCACACCAAGGTCGGGGTAATCTTGGTACGGAGGGTAACCACCCTCGGTATCTTCACTATAACCTTCATAGTGGCCAAGACCTTCAGAGTAGTATGAGGGATCCTTGTCCATCTCGAGGTATAAGCCATCGGCTTCTTCGGCACCTGCAGAGAAATCTAATAAAACAATTGCACAAAAAGGAATGAGTTTGAGAGAACTCAGCAAGGCAGTTATTCCATAATACATAAGCCATAAGATACAAATCATAACATGATGCAAAATGATATGAAACACATGATGCAAGTATGAATCTAACTCTACATATGCTAGTCTCTATAGTAGACATGCTTTAAGTCATAGCACCATACTTCTTTAGGTAAGTCTCAATCACTCAACACCAGTGGAATTGTGTCCTGCATCAGTCTCAGACAATCCATGGCTGGGGTTTCAATCACCGCTCTCTCACATCACCATTGGTCTAAGTAGTGGCGCATGTCAAGGTAAAGCCTAGCCCAATGCAAGTCATCTACTCAGTCATATCATGTCAGATCCAGATACGTCCAATCCTCCCATCCCTGGATCCTTTCCGATATCCTTCACACTAGAGTCAACGGATATTACTCACTGGACTCACCAACCCTATTGGTCATCCACATATAGTAGACGGGAATCTCTCACGTCCTCTCACGGATATAACCTACCGGTCTTGAGCCCCCGTGAGCCCAAGTCTAGATATTTGCAACCCTACCAATGAATTGCCCCTTTCGAATATCCGCAGTGTGATTTATGTCCTCTCATGGGTTGGTTACCGGTCTTGAGCGCCCATCAAACCACACTACTACCACGGGTCATTCGGTCTCAATGCCCTTTCAATTCTGGTCTGATACAGTGGGGATGTCCTAGCCAACACATCTAGACAAGTCCTATGTATGTCATCCAATAATTCGGAAAAACGTCGATGGGCATCTTTGGAGAACATCCCATACTATTCCCTCCGATGTCCAAGGACAGAAATGTCAAAAGGACATTCCCCAATCACAAATTATACTTATCCAATCACATTCTCAATTTCATCATATCATACATCCATGATACATCATCATATTGAAAGATACGTCATAACATCACATGATCAAGTGTATAAGAAAATAACAAGAATGAATAGACATGATAAACAAGAGTAAATAAACATGATGCTACTGTCACAAGGTAACTACACTAGTCATATCATGTCCAAATACAACCAATAAGCTAAGCCTACTAAGTTGTCAACATCAATGTAATAGTCACATAGTCTATGTTATATGGGTATAACCGTCCTTACCTTAAGTCACGATGATGATAATCCAAAGGTCACAAAAGAATGATCCAAATATAGTGTTAAGACCCGGAGACAAACATAAATAAAAGATTAAAAATGAAATCGGGAAAATCAGAGGTCGAACGGATCAAATCGGCGAAGTACGCAATTTAGCAACTGATTGGTTGACTGACTTGGTCGACTAACCCAGTCAACCAAGTGAACAGTGTCGGGGCTGAATAGTGATTTTTTGCCCGAAATCGATCTTCCGGGGCTCGGATCGATCCAAAACTTGGAGGGATTCATTGTAATAGTATAAGAACACTATCTAACAAGTAAATAGCATAATCTAATGGTCTAATTAGGAATCCCCAAATTGAAACCCTATGTTCTAAATACAAGAATCATAGCATGAATTGAAATCAAATGAAATTGCAATGGAAATGAAGGAATTAGCTAGGGGAATTGATAAGAAATGGATTAGGATCATATGCTAGCATAGAACATAGACTTAGCACAATACATACTTCAGTTTAGGACAAGAATGCAAGAAGTTAAGAAGAGAATCATAGCATTGCATATGCAAGAATCGAAATGAGAGCATAGCATAGGTAGAAATGGAATGAGATCATTGATTAATCAAGAGTGAACACTTGAAGTGATGTTTGCAAGGTTGCAGCATCAACTTCAAGGTTACAACAGCAAGAAAAGAAAAGAAAAGAGTAGAATAGAGAGTGAGAATGAGGAATCATACCTTATAGATGCAAATGGAGACAAGAGACAATGATTGGCAATGATTTGAATGGAATAATCTTCACCACTACCAAGGAAATTCTTTGGGAAGCTCTCCCCTCGTTCTCAGCAAGCTAGGAATGTGAAATAGGGTTCAACACACGAGGTTCCCTTTAGTAGAGAAGTGAATATTCAAAAAGCATCTTTTTCTCGGATTTGGGCATCCTTTAGTCGATTGGCCCAGTCAACCAATTCAGTCGACCAAGCATGGACAACATGCTTGATTCAGGGAAATGAAAGGCTAGATTGATTCGAATTGAGTTGGGTTTTCTCCTACAAGTCAATTAATAAGTCTAGAGTAGATAAATACCTTTGAAACAAGACCGAAAGCACACCAAGTACTTCAACTAAGCTTCCCCTCTTCTAGGTGTAGTTTCTCACTGAACACTGACAATGCATCCAAGTAAGGGGCATCACTATCAATGTCCATGGGCTCCGAATCATACACCAAGTCTTCAACTATGAGGGCCCACAAGTCTCTTCTTCCACTACTCTGGGTCTTCGGACCTACAAACATCAAAGGATCCGGGTCAGGGTCAGGATAGGGCTAGGTTTCACACTTGCTCTGTATACTCCCAACATTTATGGAGTGTTGCACGTATTGACTTGATCATCGGAGCAGCTTCCTGAGAGTCGTGGTTGGCCTATATCAAACTTTGTTTTGTAGGCTTCCATCGGTCAAGCAATTTTCGGACGCATCACTCAAATTAAAATTGACTTAATGAGACTATAAATTATTAATTGATTATCAATGAATTTTGATCTCTTTCTTGAGGGATAAAAGAGTAATTTTAGAGACCCCAAGATAATTTGCAAAAATCATATACATCCTAAACCTCTGCCAAAGTGATAGTTGACCTCTTTTTTATTAGAACAGTTAGTCAGTTAAGGAAAATGATGAATATATTCTTGTTATCTATATCTTACAATATAAAATGACTAACGTTGAAAGAAGCAAGAATTAATGGTGGAAGAAAGAAGATGGAATTTAGGATTACATTTTACTGAAAGCAATATTGTAGTCATAATAGATTAAGCATAATTTAGAAATTATGAAATTATTCTAACCTTGACTTAACATAATTTGACAAGATCCATACAACACGTAGCAGTAACTAGAATGCCTAGTTGTGCTCTCCACCTCATTAGAGTGGATGTATGGATTTTATCTAGTCCATTTCTGAGATGTGTCCTCACATCACATCAAAAGGTTGAGATTAAGTTTACCAGATAATTTTTTATTTTAAGTTAATCACAACTCTTTGATGTGACTTGTGAATATGTGTTACACATCCATGTTAGAAACGGATTGGAAAAAATTCCTTGGATGTATGTGCATCCAAACAAGGATTTTTATCCAGCTATACTTGTGGATGTATGACATGTGTTTTTATATCACATCAAAAGGTTGAGTTTAGGTTTACAAGACAAAAAATATTTTATTTTAATTTAGTCACAACGCTTTGGTGTAACTTGTGAATATGTGTCACACATCTACAAGGAAATGGATGGATAAAATTACATCCCGAATACCTCCCCCTCCCCCTCCCCCACCAAAAAGAAAACCCTTATAGATACTACCAACTTTTAGGGGGGGGGGATATGTGGGACATACACCTCATTTGGGGGTGAATGGCACAAATTAGAGCCCCACGTGGGTGTAGGCAATGTTTCCCACGATACAATATGATACGTGACCATATTGGGGACAACCACTATGATATATAGAGCTATGTCTCTTTAATTATTTATTTTTTTGGCCAAACATACTCTTTATTGAATTATACTAAAATACGTTGACTAGTATAATACAATACTCAATACAAGACGAGACGTCTCTTAAAGTCACATGACCGATACGATACTTGATACCGATATTTTAAATCTTGGGTGTAGGTATGTGTTGGGAAGAGCATAGAGGATAACACTAATACATATAGAAGAGAAATGCTGACCCTTGAACATTGAAAAGGTGAATCCCACTCCTAAGGTGGTGGGGCAGACAATTTGTGTCATCTTCTACCCTCAAGGGTATAAACAATAAACCAGACTTTGAAGGTATGGGGCTCAGACCTACAGACATGTGGGTTTTGAATGAACCTCCATCCTACACCTTATAGCCAATGTCCAACACATCACTGAACTTCGGCCAAAATTCAGTGAATTTAGGCCGTTTCGGTGTTTGACAAATTGAAACAGTGGGCGAATAAGTGGATTGCGTGATATTGGTGATTTATCATCGAAAATGGCGATTTTTTCAGTGATATATTGCAAAATTTCACTGAATTATAGACGAATTATCCATTGATTTTGGTGATTTTCTCTCTCTTCTCCCCATCTCCCCCAAACCTTCTCTCTCCTACTTCTTGCATTATTGCCATATTTTCATTCGATCTTCGACATATAGCTGTAGATCTTGCTTCATTCTTGATGGGTATAGCATTGTTTGCGACGATCAATCAGAATGTCACACAAATTTGGGAGTTTTGTGGAGTTTTTTTTCATTTGAGAGGTAACCATTGTTCTCCAAACCTTTTTTTTTTTTTTTAATTCAAACCGTAATGTTGTTGGATGGGTATGAAATTAATATATGTTGAACACCGTAGGCCGATCTACAAACTCACCGTGCAACAATTATCATGTCTAATCAGTGGGAGAGGAGTAGGTTCACAGGGAGGATAGTAGTGCCGGGGACAGGGACAGCCATAAAGAGCTACAGTGAGGGAAGGGTTGATCCAGTATGGTAGTATTGTGTTGTTATTAATGGTAACAAGAGTAGGACAAGATGCAACTTCTATGGTAAGGAGTTGAACTCAGGTGGCATTAGCAGATTTAAGGCTCACATCATTGGTAGTTCAAAGGATGTTGCCATGTGCATTGAGGTGCATGTTGATATAGTGAAGGTAGTAAGAGAGCTGGAGAAAGCAAAGGGGATGTGAAATCCCGCACCAACCTTAATCCAAAAAATCTATGTTGTTGTGAAATCCAGCCCTAACCTTGACCCGAAAACCCTGTTGTTTGTAGGTCTGAAGACTCAAAGTGAAGGAAAAAGACAACTATGGGTCCTCCCTGTAGAAGACATGGTGTTTGACCCATAGCCCATGGAGATTGATGATGGTGCTCCATAGTTGGAAGCTTTTGTTGTGTTTGATAAGAAATTGCACCTTGAAGAAGGAGATATTAGTTGGTGGACCTAATGCACTCTTAGACATGAGTTGAAGGTATTTCTCTGACCTAGACAAGTCAAGATGTAGGAAGAAGCCCACTTGAATTTGAGCTGATCTGGGCTGTCATTTCCCTGTGTCAGGCTTGCTGTCATAGCCTCGTCGACTGCCTGGTCGACTAGCTAGTCGACCAGCCAGGCTACCAGCTGCATATGAAATTTGAGAATATCTTGATTTAGGTTTTTTGATGCTCTATTTAAGTAGACTTCATATTCTTTAACCTCCCCTACTGCCATAACCTATTGTGTCCGTGGGAAGCCTCTCTCAAAGCCTCTCCTTGGTGTTTGTGAAGAACTACTGATGCTATGATCATCATACTTGATTGTAGCCATGTTTCTTATAATTTCTTCATGAAAGCATGATCATTATTCTAATCTGTTTTCTCCAGCATATTAGATCTAAGTTTATGATAGTATTCATCTATGATCTATTGTTAATGATCCTCTTGACATGATCCTTCATTCTCCTTTGCATCCATGGTTGTTTTACATTTAAAACCATGCTATGATCGAAATTAGAAAGTCATGTTTTCAAAATAGAAAGTCATGGTTTTGATCCTTGTTTGATGATTAATCTTTGCTAGATAGTCTTAGTTTATTGTTCCGAAGATTCCTTTTGAATTTCAGAGTGTTTCGAATCCCAGGAGTATGGTTTCGGATAAAAAATTCAGTTTTGGCATCGGGGTACTGTTCACCTGGTCAACTGCCTAGTTGACTGGATCAGTCAACCAGCTAGTCAGCCAGGCATGAACAACATTGTGTACTTCGTTCGTTTTGATCCGTTTGACTTCCAATCTTCTAGGGCTTTTTCCTGATGTTGTATCAATGCTTGTCTAGGGTTCGTTTGCTAACTTTGGATTTGATCTCTTTGATCTCCAGAATCTGTTCGAATCTATTTAAGGTAAGAACAGTTGTTACCATATTAACATAGATTGCGTGAATCTTAGTTTCTATTTTAGGAATTTCATAGATTCGCTACCGTTCTTATGCTTTCTTAATATGATGCTAATGCTATAAGTACTTCAAGTACAGTAGCTGTAATTCTTTATTACTTGAATCATGTATGGTTAATTATTCTTGTCATTTACATATGCAATTGGCCATGTTTATATGCATTATTCTATATGATGAGATACCAGTGGTGTATGTTATGACTAAATTGGGAATGTGATTGATTATGTATGATTTGGGATTGGGGAATGCCCTTTTGACATTTCTGTCCTTGGACATCAGTGGGAATAGTATGGGATATTTTCGATGGTGCCCTTTGATGTTTTCTCGAATTATTGTATGTCATACCTAGGGCTTGTCTAGTAGTGTTTGGCTAGGATGTCCTTGTTATATCAAACCCGATTCAAAAGGGTATTGAGAGCGAGTAACCTGTGGGAGCAAAGGGGATTCATGGGCATTCAAGACCGGTGAGTTATATTCGTGAGAGGACAAACATGAATCACATTGTGGGGACCATTCATTGGTAGGGTTGCAAATAGTAGACTTGGGCTCATGGGCGCTCGAGACCGGTGAGTTATATCCGTGAGAGGACATGAGAGCTTCAGGCTATTATTTGTGGATGACCAATAGGGTTGATGAGTCCGTAGTCAAGAATTACGCTGACTCTAGTGAGAAGGATACCAGAAAGGATCCTGAGAGGGGAGGAATGGACGTATCTAACTCTGACTTGATATAACCAAGTAGATGACTTGCATTTGGCTAGGCTTTACCCTGACATGCGCCAATACTTAGACCAAACGGTTGTGTGAGAGAGTGGTGACCTAAACCCCAGCCATGGATTGTCCGAGATGGATGCAGGACCCATTACCAACCGATGCTGAGTGATTTGAGACCTCCCCAAAGTATGGTGATATGATTTAATGCATGTCTACCTATAGAGACCAGCATACATAGAGTTAGACTCATACATGCATTGTTTGTTTCATATCATATTGCATCTACTATGTTTCATCATGTTATTTATGTTGTTATGGAATAACTTGCCTTGTTGAGTTCTTTTGAACTCACTCCTTTTTGTGCAAATATCTTTGTTAGATTATTCTACAGGTACTGAAGAATATGAAGGCCAGTACTACGAGGCGCAAACCGATGAAGCATACTCATTCAAGGTGTTAGCGGTTATGAAGATTATGTTGAAGATCCCTCAAGTGATAATGTTGCGTATCAAGATTAGCCCTACTTTGGAATGGAAGTGGCCCTATTTAGTTTCTTTTGTTTATGTTGATGAAGACATTATTTATAAGACGGAAGAGACATTAGCTTAGTTTGATTACTTCTTTTCTTTCATTTATTTTTGAAATCGGTTGTAATCTTCCTTTATGTTCGAGCTACATTTCCACTGTAGTTGTGGAGTGACTTTTCCACAAACTCTACATTTTGATTATTATATATTGATATCATTTATTCTACACTCTGATTATATTGTCTTTCTCTTCTTCTTATCTTGATCTCTTGTTTATATTATTACACATTGATGGTATCTTGTTCATGATTATGTTATGGTGTATGTGGGAGGATGATTTCCTCGATACTTGTTGTTCAGGGCTATGGATCACACACTCGGTATGCCAGGTAGGGTACCGGCTGGGTGGATGTGACAGTTGTAGGTCCGAAAACCCAAAGTCAAGGTAGAAGACAGCTGTGGACCCTCTCTGTGGAACCCATTGGCTCTGACCTCGAACTAATGGAGATTGATAGTGAAGATTCCGTTATGGAAACCTTGTTTGTTTTTGGAAGATGTAACCTAAATGATGATGGACTTGGAAGACGGACCTTGAGTACAGAGTGGACACCTTCAGAAGGTCCTATGAAGTCAAGCAAGACTTTTCCTTAAATTGGTTGAGGACCCAAGTGGTAGAGTTTGTTTTCGGGAACCCAAAATTCAGCATTTACCATGAGGACCCCTTGGTCGATCCATTTGACCAAAGCATCCCTTGGGGTAGAATTGTCTATTTTGGGAAATTTTAGGTTTTGGGAGCCCTATATATTCAAACCTCGATCTAATTCCTCCCACTTTGCCTCCTTGCCTCTGAAGAACGTGAGAAGAACCCTAGAGCCTCCTCCTCAAGCCAAGGAAGATCCCCAAGCATCCAAGCGAAGTTCCTCTGTTGAATCCTCTTCTACAAGGTTAGTATTCGATCCTATTCTTCATTGATCTCCTCTCTCTACTGTTTCTACTATTTGTTTTGATTGTGAGGAAGGTCTTACACTACTATAATGACCTAACCTCAGATCCTCATAGTCTTAGAGTGAATTCCCATTCACTGTAGTTTTTTTGTAGATAATACGGTGTGATTTCCATGTTTTGATCTAGCATGAGACCATGATCTCATTCTAATCTATGTTAGATCTATTCCTAGGTTGTTTTCTATGCATGATCTACTGTTTTCTTATTTCTAGAATGAATCCGCATTCATTGTAGTCTTTTCGTGAGAATCCATAGATCAAGCCTATTAGGTGATTTACTAGATTTCTATTCCAAAGGCCTTGTTTGATGTTTAGATCATCATAGATAGCCTTTATATGTTATTTTATAATTTTCCTATTAATTTCTGAGTGATCCAATGTCATATAAAGAGTTCCAACCAATTTTGGAGTTTTCTATCGATACAACATACCTTTGGTTGATCGCTTTGGTCGATCCAATTAACCAAAGAGGTCTAGGACAGCAATTGTGAAATCCCACCTAACCCTAATCCGATGACCCTATTTGTTTTGGAAGAAGAAGTGACTTGATTGATGTTTGACTGGGAAGTTGGAACTTGAGTACAATGTTGCCATCTTTGGAAGGCCCTAGGAAGTCAGGGAAGACCCTTCTTTAAGTTAGTAGAGGACCCAAGTTTTGGTTTTGGCCTTGGAGATCCAAAATTCAAAAAGTTGGCAAAGGGGGGACTGCTTGGTTGATTCTCCCTTGGTCAATACCATCGACCAAGGCAGCTCCGGAATAGAATTGTCCTAATTTTGGATGTTTTGGGGTTTTATATATATATATATATATATATATATATATATATATATATATATATATATATATATATATATATATATATATATATATATATATATATATATATATATATATATATATATATATATATATATATATGCAACCTCGATCTAAACCGAAACTTTTCTTCTTAACTATTGGAGAACATGAGAATAACCCTAGAGCCTCCTCCTCCTCAAGCCTAGGAAGATCCCCAAGCATTATAGTAAATTTCCTCCATTGATCTTCTTCTACAAGGTTGGTATTCTATCTCATACTTCATTAGTCCTTTCTCCTTACTGTATCTACTCGTTGTTTTGATTATGAGGAAGGTATTACACTACTATAATGACCCAACCTCTGATCTCCTTAGTCTTAGAGTGAATTCTCCATTCACTCTATGTTTTTTCTTGAAGCCATATGGTGTTTTCTATGTTTTGATCTAGCATTGATGTCTTGACTTACTCTTACTATAGTTATGTAATATGTATTAGACCTATTCCTTAGTAGTTTTCTATGCATGATCTACTTTTTTATATCCTTTAGAATGAATCCCCTTTCATTCTAGAATTTCCGTGAAGATCAGCGGTTTAGGCCTAATAGGTGATTTGTTGGGATTCTATTCCAATGGTCTTTTTAGATGGTTAGATCATCATAGATAGTCTTAGTATGTTATTTTAGAATTTTCCTATTAATTTCAAAGTGTTCCAATGTGTTTCAAAGAGTTTCCAACCAAAGTTGGGAGTTATTGTCTGTACACAATATGCTTGGTTGATATCATCGACCAAGCATGTTGCTGACAACAACTTTGCTCCTTTTTGTCTCCGTTTTGTCTCCGATCTTTAGAGTTTGTTCCTTATGATTTATACATGTTTATTTAAGTTTGTTTGTGTTTGTTTAGGTGATTTTGGACATGCTCTTTGATCTCTTACTTGAAGGTTACAAAGTCGGATACAAGATGAATATATTCACTCACAATTGACAATTTACATTCTAAGCTTTATTTAATTATGTTCACTGATGATAGCTACTGTTTAGAACTCTTTTCTATATTGTTCTACTTCGTAGTTACAATAAGTTCGTTATTCATGTTATAATTTACATTCTGTTATTGGTTATGAATGATGTGATTGTGTATTGGATCATATTGTGGTATGAATTGAATAATGATGTGATGTTATTGCCTAGGTTGTGGTTGTGGAATGGGGAATGCCCTTTTGGCATTTCTATCCTTTGGACACCATAGGAGGTGGAATGTGGCGCATTCCTATGGTGCCCCTTGGCGCTTTCCTTGACTTTTGGTTGACATACCTAGGATTGGTCTAGAAGTGTTTGGCTAGGGAAACCCCTGTCATATCTGACTCTTTCGGAAGGGGAATTGAGACTGAGTGACCCGTGGCAGCAATGGGGATTTGTGGGCACTCAAGACCGGTAACCAACTTTGTGAGAGGACATGAATCACATTGTGGGGGCCATTCATTGGTAGGGTTGCATGTAGTAGACCTGGGCTTGTGGGCACTTGAGATTGTGGGAAGCATGAGAGGACATGAGAGCTTCCCCTTTACTATGTGTAGATGACCAATAGGGTTAAGAATCTACAGAACTGGGAAGGAGATGATGACTCTAGGGGGAAAGGTACCAGAAAGGCTCGCGGGAAGTGAGGAATGGACGTATCTAACCCTAAAGTAGATCTGACTCAGTAGATGAGTTGAATTGGGCAAAGTTTAACCCTGACACGCACCAAAACTCATACCAACACCCCCGGCGATCCTTTCCGGTATCCTTCACACTACAGTCAGCGAAATCCCGGATTTCGGACTCATGAACCCTATTGGTCATCCACATATAGTAAACGGGAAACTCTCACGTCCTCTCACGGATTGGTTACCGGTCTTGAGCGCCCGTGAGCCCAAGTCTATCCATATGCAACTCTACCAATAAATGGCCACTTTCAGGTATCCGTAGCATGGTTTATGTCCCCTACCGGATTGGCTTCCGACCTAGAGCGCCCATCCAACCATACACTACCACGGGTTGTTCGGTCTCAATGCCCTTCCGATTTGGGTCTGACACGGCAAGGATGAACCTAGCCACACAACTAGACAATCCTATGTATGTCATCCAATAACTCGGGAGAGTGTCGATAGGCACCATCGGAGAACATCCCATACTATTCCCTCCGATGCCCAAGGACAGAAGTGTCAGTAGGACACCCCCCAATTCCCAAGTCATACGTAAGCAATCACACATCCAATCTCATCATTTCTCATGCATCCAATGCATATTCATAATAGTAATCAAATCATGATATTGAAATGAATCATTATAAACATAAGCAAATCAAAATGATAGAGTAACACAACAAGAGTATAAAGATTTAAATGCTACTGTTCTAACACATATGTAACATTCTCATAATGATTGAAAGGAAATTAAGGGATTTCATTCTTTAAATAAAGCACAGTTCAATATTTGATGACTTATATGTTTATTGATATAACCATCCTTACCTTGGATGAATTGATGATGAATTGAGAATACCAAGAATAGTCCAATAGAATTGTTAAGGCCCTAAACAAACATCAATAATAAGTTAGAAAAGAAGTCGCGAAGATTGGATGTCATTTGGGTCAAAACTGACCAAGGTTGCTGTCAGCAACAACTTTGGTCAATGGTCTTGGTCGATGGTATCGACCAAAAGGATCGACCAAAATGGTCTTCGGGAAAGAATAGTGGATTTTGGGGATTTTGGTCCAAAATGAGTCTTCCGGTGTTCGGATCAATCTGAAACTTGGAGGCATACTTAACAACAGTAGTAGGACACTATAAATCAAGGAATTAACCCAATCCAATGGTCTAATTAAAAAGCCCCAATTTGAGCTATCAAGTTCAAGTGATAAACATCATGGCATGAGTTGGAATTTATTGCATTGATGAGGAATAGCATGCAATAGTTAGAGGAACTAATAGAAATTCGATTGGAATCATATGGCAATGTTAAACATGAACATAATACACTCTATAGCTCAGTTTGATATCAAATGGCATGATGTTAATAGGTAAATCATGGAATACATATGCTAGGCATGAGATAGAAGCATATCATCAATGAATAGCTAAGGAAATCATGGATTGAACGTGAGTAGGCACTTGGAGTGGTGGTTGCAAGGTTGCAGCACCATTCCCAATGTCTCATCAGCAAGGTGACAATAGAAAAGAGTAGAAAATGGTAGGGTAGAGAGTGGAATGAGGAGTCATACCTTAGTGTGGAAGATGAAGACAAGAATCAATGATAAACTAAGTGTCTTTGATGAGGTACCCTTCACACTAACCAAGGAGCTGCTTTGGGAAGCTCTCCCCACGTTCTCAGGTGAGAAAATGATTGCAAAAGGGCTCAAGGCTCGAGGTTATATTAAATAGAAAAGGAATATTCCATGGAATCATTAACTTGGCAGACTGGGATATTTTGGTCAATGGTCCTTGGTCGATGGCATCGACCAAAAGGATCGACCAAAATATTTCCAGCAGAAAACTCAGGTTTAGAACAGCAACTTCAAGTAGGGATTTGAAAGGCTATACAAGGTCAAATTGAGTGAGGTTTTCTTCCACAATTCAATCAAGAAGTCTAGTTTCGGGGAATACGTTCGGATTGTGCACAGGAGGTCATTTGGTACATCAACCATATTAATCTTCTCCGATGCACAGACTTTCCTTAAACACTAACAATGCATTTAAGCAAGGGGTATCATTGTCAATGTCCATGGGCTCGGTCTCCGAATCATGATCATCAATCAGAATGGTCCATAAATCTCTTCTTCCACCGCTTCGGGTCTTCAGACCTGAATACAACAGTGGATCCGGGTCAGGGTCAAGGTTAGAATAGGGATGGATATTACACTCGCGGCGCCAGTATAAGTGTTTCCGCTTCGCCTGCACGCCTTCTGGCCTCCCTACGGTCAAGAGCCTATGGAGCCACCATCTACCTGGCCAGCGTGCGAAGCGTTTGATTCATCTCCAAGAATTGGAGCTGCATTTGATCCAACTGCTGCTGGAGAGGATTCTGAGGGTGTAATTGATCACTACCCCTTTGTCCTTCATCTTCTCGTACTTCTCGACCTTCGCTTCCTTCAGGGATATCTTCTGGATTGTTCTCTTCAGGAAGTTGAATGTCAGCATCTCGCTGAGCCACCACAGCTGCTGCTGCTAATCTGGTAACCATGTCTTTCTGAAGCATTTCCCACAGACGGCGCAAAATGATGAGTCCAAAATCTGCTCAACCCTAAAATCACGTAAGGATGACCTACAAAACAATCATTAGATGTGGCCCGACCGTGGGGGTCGAGAGTCCACCTCTGATGGCTAAGTCAGTTGATGAACTAATCACAAAGGCTCTGACTAGATGCAGAGCAAAAGTAAGAATACGATAATTGGGAATACGATTTAGATACCTTCTTCGTACGTAGGTGATGTCTTATATAGAGTTTACCTTTGAATCACATTCGTTGAATTCGTACGTGCCTTCTTCTGATGACATCAGATCTAAAAGATTAGACTCGTTGGTGGGGTAATGAATAACTTCCTCCGATCGCACGATCTTGATGCTATGATCGTGGCTGTTATTCAAGATGGCACGATCTTCCATTCCGCGAGAGTAAATTACCGTCGCTTTGACCAGTTATACGTCCCAGAAATCTTGAACTCGTGCATATCTACTGATAGTAGGACACTATAAATCAAGGAATTAACCCAATCCAATGGTCTAATTAAAAAGCCCCAATTTGAGCTATCAAGTTCAAGTGATAAACATCATGGCATGAGTTGGAATTGATTGCATTGATGAGGAATAGCATGCAATAGCAAGAGGAACTAATAGGAATTCGATTGGAATCATATGGCAATGTTAAACATGAACATAATACACTTTATAGCTCAGTTTGATATCAAATGGTATGATGTTAATAGGCAAAGCATGGAATACATATGCTAGGCATGAGATATAAGCATTAGCATCAATGAATGGCTAAGGGAATCATGGATTGAGCATGAGTAGGCACTTGGAGTGGTGGTTGCAAGGTTGCAGCACCATTCCAAATGTCCCATCAGCAAGATGACAATAGAAAAGAGTAGAAAATGGTAGGGTAGAGAGTGGAATGAATAGTCATACCTTAATGTAGAAGATGAAGGCAAGAATCAATAATAAACTAAGTGTCTTTGATGAGATACCCTTCACACTAACCAAGGAGCAGCTTTGGGAAGCTCTCCCCACGTTCCCAGGTGAGAAAAATGATTGCAAAAGGCTCAAGGCTCGAGGTCATATTAAATAAAAAAGGAATATTCCATGGAATCATTAACTTGGCAGACTGGGACATTTTCGTCGATGCTTTTGGTCGATGGTATCGACCAAAATGATTTCAGCAGAAAACTCAGGTTTAGAACAGCAACTTCAAGTAGGGATTTGAAAGGCTATACAAGGTCAAATTGAGTGAGGTTTTCTTCCACAATTCAATCAAGAAGTCTAGTTTCGGGGAATACCTTCGGATTGTGCACAGGAGGTCATTTGGTACATCAACCATATTAATCTTCTCCGATGCGCAGACTTTCCTTAAACACTGACAATGCATTTAAGCAAGGGGTATCATTGTCAATGTCCATGGGCTCGGTCTCCGAATCATGATCATCAATCAGAATGGTCCATAAATCTCTTCTTCCACCGCTTCGGGTCCTCGGACCTGAATACAATAGTGGATCCGGGTCAAGGTCAAGGTTAGAATAGGGCTGGATATTACATTCTCCCCCCCTTAAAAGAATTTCGTCCTCGAAATTGAAAGCGTACCTGTGCTTCCAAAAAGATGAGGAAACTTCTCCTTCATGTCTTCTTCTTTCTCCCATGAAGCTTCTTTAGGGGTATGGTTTTTCCATCGGATCTTCACCGAGAGGGATGGTGCGATTCCGCAATTGCTTGTCCTTTCTATCTAGGATCTCGGCCGGTCCTTCATCATAAGAAAGATCGGCACTAAGTCCTTCGGGTGCTTGCGGTAGTATGTGCTCCGGGTTTTCTAGGTATTTCCGAAGCATTGAAACATGGAACACATTGTGAACTCCAGCAAGTGACGGAGGCAAGGCCAAGCGGTATGCTACCGGTCCAACCCTTTCCGAATCTCAAAAGGTCCAATGAAGCGGGGACTAAGCTTTCCTTTCACATTGAATCTTGTCACCCCTTTCATAGGTGATACTTTAAGGAAGACTTTCTCTCCAATTGGAAATTCTAAGTCGGTTCTTCTCTTGTCGGCATACGACTTCTGTCTAGATTGAGCAGACTTAATCCTTTCCCGAATCATGTCAACCATATCACTGGTAGCTTCAATCATCTCTGGACCTAAGACTTTTCTTTCACCAGTCTCAGTCCAATACAAGGGCGTTCTACAAGTGTTACCATACAAAGCCTTAAACGGAGCCATGCCTATTGTTGCTTGATAATTGTTGTTATAGGCAAACTCGACTAAGGCTAGGTGTTCATCCCAATTTCCACCCATGTCAACCACACAGGACCTAAGCATGTCTTCAAGAATGTGAATTGTCCGCTCAGATTGTCCATCGATTGTGGGTGATGAGTTGTACTCAGATTCAATTGGGTTCCCAAGGCTTTTCGCAATCCATTCCAAAACCTTGAGGTGAACCTAGGATCACGGTCCGAAACGATACTCACTTGGTACTCCGTGTAGACGAACTACATTGTCCACATAAAGTCTAGCTAGCTTATCCAAAGAGTAGGTGATCTTCATAGGAATGAAATGGGCTGATTTAGTCAATCTATCAACAATCACCCACACAGTGTCATTTCCCTTACTCGTCCGCGGCAAGCTAGTCACAAAGTCCATTGAGATATCTTCCCACTTCCAACTAGGAATAGGAAGGGGCTGAAGTAATCCAGATGGGGGTTGGCAAACAGCTTTCACACGTTGGCAAGTTCCACACCTGGCAACAAAGTCTTCGACATCTGCTTTCAAACCAATCCACCAAAAATGTTCCCTTAAGTCCTTGTACATTTTGGTACTTCCAGGGTGTACTGTAAAGATGGACTGGTGTGCTTCTTTCAATATTTCTTTCTTGATTTCATCAACAGCGGGCACACAGAGTCTTCCTCTAAACAATAATGTACCATCCGTAGATGTACTAAAAGCAGGCTTCCATTTCTGAATCCGAGGCAATCTTATCAATCTTCTCTTTCAACTCTTGATCAGAACTTTGCAAAGCAACAATTCTATCTCTAAGGGAGGATCTTGCAGTCATGGCATAGAGAATACAATCCAAACCCTTAGGGACCACTTCCAAACCAAATCTTTCCATCGAGGATAACAAAGGCCGACTCAAAGCATTTAAATCCAACTATTTTCTTTGACTCTTTCTACTAAGAGCATCCGCCACTACATTTGCTTTACCCGGGTGGTACTGGATGTCACAATCATAGTCAGAGACCAACTCCAACCATCTTCTCTGTCTCATATTCAACTCCTTCTGGGTGAAGAAGTATCTCAAACTTTTATGATCCGTGAAGATGGCGATCTTCTCACCGTATAGATAGTGTCTCCAAATTTTCAAAGCAAATACAACAGCTGCAAGCTCTAAGTCATGAGTGGGGTAGTTCCACTCATAATCCTTTAGTTGTCGAGAGGCATAAGCCACTACCTTCCCGTGTTGCATCAACACGCAGTCCAAACCGATTTTAGAAGCATCAGTGTAGACCGTCAATCCATCGGAACTATCAGGTATAGTCAGAACCGGCGCGCTTGTCAATCTAACTTTCATCTCTTCGAAGTTTTTCTCACAAGAATCGGTCCAGAAAAACTTCTCCTCCTTTCTAGTTAGCATAGTCATAGGGGCAGCCAACCTAGAAAAGTTTTCAATGAATCTCCGGTAGTATCCTGCTAATCCAAGAAAACTTCTTATCTCGGTCACGGTCTTCGGTCTTTCCCAATCAGTAACAGTTTGGACTTTCTCTGGGTCAACACGAATACCCTCGGCTGAAACTGTCACGCCCTCCCAGCCGGTACCCTATCTGGCATACCCGAGAGTGTGATCCACAGCCCGAAGATCAGGTATTCGAGTGATCAACCTCCCACATAAACAATAACATAATCATGAACAATCATAACAAGAGTGCGGAAGATAAATCATAGATCCAATAAAGAAAGAATGAATCATAAATGAATCAGAATAATAGATATAATCAGAGTATCAAACAGATAAGTAAAGTGAGGCAAAAATCCCACTTTACAACCAGCGGAAAAGTAGCTCTAAAGAGAATAAACTAAATAAAATCTAATCCCAGTAGCTAGTACATTGGGTAACTAAATTGTTCTCCACTTTATAGACAACATCCTTGTAAGTGTAAATCTCATAAATAGCACAAGGACGCTTCCACTCAATGGTCGGACTAAGCATCGTACGGAGCATAACCACTCGCGGGATCTTCAGAGTAATTGTGATAACCGCAATCACCTTCCTGGAGATATGCCTCTTCGCCTTGCGCTTCTTCATAGGGACCGTCATAGTACTCAATACCTGCAGGATAGTCTAACAACATTGTACAATAAAGGAATGAGTTTCAGAGAAACTCGGTAAAGGCGATTAAAAATCCATAATAACATAAATGGCGGGATTCCGAACAAACATAAATGCAATATGATATGAGACAAGCAATGAATGAATGAATCTAACTCTATGTATGCTGGTCTCTATTGGCAGACATGCTTTAAGTCATAGCACCGTACTTCTTTAGGAAAGTCCACTCACATCCTCAACCATTTAAGATATCTTGGATTCTCTCACGGATCATTTCACCGGTCTTGAGCAGCCGATTGGTAATGGGTCCTTCATCCCTCAGGACAAACCTTGGCAGGGGTTTAAGTCAACACACTCTCTCACAACCATTTGGTATAAGTACTGGCGCATGTCAGGGTAAAACCTAGCCAAATGCAAGTCTTCTACTTAGTTACATCAAGTCAGATCCAGATACGTCCATTCCTCGTCCCTGACGATCCTTTCCGGTATCCTTCACACTAGAGTCCTCATAGTCCCTGACTACGGACTCATCAACCCTATTGATCATCCACATATGGTAAACGGGAAGCTCTCACGTCCTCTCACGGGTTGGTTACCGGTCTTAAGCGCCCGTGAGCCCAAGTCTAACCATATGCAACCCTACCAATAAATGGCCCCCACAATGTGATTCTTGTCCTCTCACGGGTTGGTTACCGGTCTTGAGCGCCCATGAATCCCCATTGCTACCACGGGTCGTTCGGTCTCAATACCCCTCCGATTAGGGTCTGACATAACAGGACATCCTAGCCAAACACTACTAGACAATCCTAGATATGTCATCCAACAGTTTAGGAAGGTCTCCAGAGGGCATCTCCGGAAACATCCCATAATATTCCCGTAGTAGTCCAAGGACAGAAGTGTCAAAAGGACACCTCTCCTTTCCAAACCATACTTAAGCATACACATGCATCAATTCATATCATCACATATATGGTAACTTCATATATGGAAAGAAATCAATAATTACAATCACTTTTATAACATTGGTAAGTAAATCATACATGAATCAATTTAATATGAATAAGTAATGCTACTGTAATCAAAGTTATGCAACAGTAGTATATCATTGTAAGAATCTAATTTAGGAATCATATCTATGATATTCAAATATAGAAACTAGATTCATGCTATCTATGTAATTAAGGAAATAACCATCCTTACCTTTTATAACTCGCAAAGGAATCCTAAGAAATCAAGTAAGATCTCGGCAAACTTGAGAAGAAGGTCCTAAACAAGTATATACAACATATTAGGAAAGATCCCTAACAGAAAAGATACCAAAACATCCAACATAGACCAATTCTGGAGTTGCTGTACTCATTGGTCGAGTGGATTGGTCGATCTGGTCCGGATCGACCAATGCAGAAGAAAGAGCCTAAAAAAACAGAGTTTTAAGATATGAAATCCGAATTTGGTGGTTCAAAAGGGTACTAATCAAGGGGTAGACTACATCAGTAGTATTCTAACATATAGGGGACCTCAAAACACTAATCCAATCAAGATATCAAGATCCAAATTAGGAAACAAAAAGTTACCATAATTAAATCAACCATGGATCTTGATGAATTTGAAATAGAAAACAAAGACAACAACAATAGGAGGATGGATCATTGCTTCAGGTAAAGGTATCATGAAAACATACATAGATCTTCATGGAATAAGGCTTAGAAGCATAAATCTAAATAAGGAAATAAAACCTACCATATATGTAACTACCATGCATCATGAAGAACACATAGTAAGGTAGAAGAGAACAACTAGAAATTGATAGATTATGGATCATGGAAGGAAAACACAAGTAATTAACTACTAACATGATCAACATAGAAGATCCAAAGAGATCGGAATTCAGATTAGAAGTTTAACAAAGATTAGATCATGGTTTGATCATGATTCCTTCAAAAGCTTGCAATGATCATGGTTAAGATCATTGTTCTAGCCTCAAATCCTTAGGATGATCATGAGAACATGTTCGAGAGATGTTTGCAACAGAGAATGCAGCATCTCTTCTACTGTCTCAACTCAAAAAGGAAAGAAAAACAAAGATGGAGGAGAAGAAGAGAGAGTAGACATACCTTTTGATGCAAAAAGAAGAGTTTCGACGAAGATCCGTCAAGAAAACACCAAGGATGCAAGAGAGATGACTTGCAGAGGTCTTTGGTTTGTTCCAGAGAGTTTGGAGGCAGCAAATACGAAGTGGACTCGAGATTGGACTTAAATAGAGCAAGAACAACCTAATTGCCAAAGACAGCACTCATTGGTCGAGTGGATTGGTCGACTGGCCCAGTCGACCAATCAGTCGACCAATGCTGACAGCAAGACCAAAACAGGGAATTGAAGGTCCAGATCAAATCCAATCCTAAAGGGGTTTTGCACACAAGTCAAGTGACTTACCTAATAGGTAGAAATGCCTTCAAACCAAGATAGAGAGCACTCCAAGTCCATCAACTAATCAGATCTTCATCAGGATTCAGTTTCCATAAATAGAACCTCATCATCAACTTTCATGGATTCAAAGCCAGACACCAAGTCCTCTACTGGGATGGCCCAAAGCTGACTTCTTACTTTACTTCGGGTCATCGGACCTACAAATAACAAGGTTTCCGGGTCAAGGTTAGGGCTGGGTTTTACAGAAACAACATGGCCAAGAAACACTACACTTGAGAGCCAAAAGTCACACTTGCTAAATTTAGCATAGAGTTTCTTTTCTCTCAACCTTTGCAACGTGCAGTTCAGGTGCTCCGCATGCTCTTCCTCATTCTTTGAGTAAATCAAGATGTCATCAATGAAAACGATTACAAATTTATCGAGTACATCGTGAAATACTCGGTTCATGAGATCCATGAACACGGCGGGGGCATTAGTCAAGCCGAAAGGCATCACTTTAAATTCATAATGTCCGTACCTTGTTCTGAACGTTGTCTTAAGGATGTCACTTGACTTCACCTTCAGCTGGTGATATCCCGATCTCAAATCAATCTTTGAAAAGACAACAGCACCCTTCAACTGATCAAAAAGGTCATCAATCCGAGGCAAAGGATATATGTTCTTGATTGTCAGCTTGTTCAATTCCCGGTAGTCAATGCACAGACGCATACTACCATCTTTCTTCTTTACAAACAAGACCGGAGCTCCCCAAGGCGACACACTTGGCTGCACGAAACCTCTCTCTAAGAGTTCATTTAATTGAGTTTGCAACTCTTCGAGTTCGGTAGGTGCCATTCTGTAAGGGGCCTTGGATACAGGAGCCGCTCCAGGAATTAAGTCTATAGAAAACTCAACTTCCCTATCAGGAGGCAAACCTGACAAGTCATCAGGAAAAACATCAGGGAATTCACTAACAACTCTAACTTCTTCAAGTCTCTTCTTCTCTCTGACCTTGCTTCCAGACGAAGCATTTCCCAAAAAGGCATGGACTTGCATTAGAGTGGACAAGGTCTTTTTGCTAAATCTTCCCGTCTCTCCTTGAAATTCAAAAACTGAATTCTCTTCTACACGGAACTGAATCTTCTTTGAGGAACATAAGATCACGGCATTGTAGAAGGTCAACCAGTCGATTCCCAAGATCACATCAAAATCTCTCATGTCAAATAATACAAGGTTTGCCTTCAGATTTCTTCCACAAATCAAAATAGAACAATCTTCTAACACTTTATCTAGTTTAACAGTCAGACCCAACAGGGGTACAAATAGACAAATGACTAGATAAACATCGAGGTGTCAAGTTAGTTCTCAAGGCAAAAGTAGATGATATGAGTGAATGTGATGCACCCGTATCAAATAATACAAATGCGGGAAGAGAAGCTACTAACAAAGTACCTATTACAACATCGTGGCAGGGGTCTTGCTCGGTACCAGATATGCTAAACACTCTGCCGAGGGGAGGGGCAGAAGTAGCAGTAGGAGTACTCTTCACTACAGGAGCTTGAGATTGCACAGACTTGTTGGGGCAAGAACAAGCATAATGGCATGCTTGCTTGCAGAAGAAGCAAGTAGTATCTTTCGGTCCAATAGGAGCTGCAGCAGGGGGAGGTCTCTGATAAGCTGGTCTAGGATTCACCATCCCGGGCCTAGGAGGATAAGTAGCTCCCCGAGGTCCGGCTCCACCGGGACTGACCATAATAGCTCACAGGAAGGGAATTAGGATTCTGACCAACATGTCTCGGCTGAAAGGCGGGTGCAGGATAAGGAGTAGGTCTAGCAAAACGCCGATCAGTGTGGTCCACAAATCCAGAAGATCTAGGCTGCCAGGGTTTCTGAACTCGAGCATTTTCCTTTTCATTCTCTTCAAGCTTCTTCGAGTTTTGAACCACCTGAGCATATCCTTCAAGAGGCAAGACAGTGAGGTATGCCTTAATAGAAGGTCGCAAACCCTTGAAAAACTTTTTCGCCTTGGCTTCTTCAGAATTAATAGACTCGGGGGCGAAGAAGAAAAGTTCTTCAAATTTCTGCTGATACTCAAGCACAGACAAAGTACCTTGTACTAAGGCCATGAACTCGGCCTCCTTTGCGTCCTTTACAGCTTCCGGAAAGTAGTTCTTGCAAAAAGCTTCCTTAAACTTCTCCCAGGTAATGACACCACCATTCAAGGTCTCAAGGATAGGCCTAGTGGAAGCCCACCATGCATCAGCTTCTTGCTGAAGCTTCTGCTCGGCAAACAACACTTTCTGAGCATCAGAACATTGCAAATGTTTGAAGGCCTTCTCCAACTCACGAAGCCACTTGTTCAGAAAGAGGGTGTCCTTTGTTCCACCAGTAAAGGAAGGTACTTGCAAATTTAGGAAACTTCCCATCAAACGGGTGTGGGGTGTCCCGGTGAATCTTTCCATAAGAGGGGTTGCGGCTCCAGAAGTTCCAATTCCGGCACGGTTCTCATTGCGAAGGGTAGCAAAACCAGTCATCATTTGATTAAATTGGGCAGCCTGCTGTTGCATCATGTTGGTCATGACGCTGGCGATATCTCTAAAGCTTCCGATATCGGGGGCACCAGGAATGCCATTCGTGGTGTGGCTATCGTCCTGTGTCTGCTGATCAGAGCCCCCAGCAGGGGTTTCTTCGTTTCCGTTGCTTCCGGATCCGACGAAACGATTTCTAAGTAAGACCATTCTGCAAGGATCAAAGATAAGGATACCAAAATTTCAAATTTGACAAAGATAACTTGGCCAACGAATAGGATAACCAAATCATGGTTAGAATTATCAATATAACAGTAAAATAAATTAGCATTGATCAAAATCCAAAGGAAATGAGTCCAAGAATCAAAAACTCCCAAAATAACCCAATGCAGAAAATGAAGGATTTTGGTCGATGCTTTTGGTCGATGGTATCGACCAAAATAAATTCTGCGCGAAAAATCAGATTTAAAGGGCCCACTTCTCATTTCATTTTCATTTCTCACTCAACCATTTCGAGTTTAGCTCGGAGAAAGCGATTTTCTAGGGTTTTCAAGAGTGCTAGGACTTGATTCAAGGCTTCAATCATTCTTGATAATCTCACTTGATCATCTATACAAGTAAGTTCTCTTTCTTTTTCTCTTTTCTTGTAAACTTCGTTCACCATTGTTGTGTTCTTCAATAAAACTGAGTAATACTCGCAGATAATGGTTAGAATCATACATATAAATGATTAGAAACATGTTTTCATAACTTTTCAAATAAGATTAAGTTCCAAACACAAGATTGCATCCATTTTGGTTACCAAAACACTATTCATTTCACAAAAACTCAACTTTACAAGCACTTGTCTCATTTTCAACCCAAAAGGAATTTTGACATGAAACAAATTTCTACAACACTGATCTACTAGGGGTAAAGTGTTCCCACTCTCCATTCGGTCAAATTCCAATTTTTCAAAAATCACAAATGCAAGCCAAAAGAGGGATTTTTCTCTCTCTTACTTGCTGAATTTTCACTTTGAATATGCCAAAAAGATGGATTTTCACCAAATAAAGTATTCTAGCATGCTTGTATAGGTCTTATGCATATGTTAGAATGATCAAATCAAAATTTCACCAAAAATCAAATTTTCTGAAAATTTACGAAAATGCCCTTCATCTAACAATCATACACTGAGACTAATCCAAATGAGTTTCTTTCCTTGTTTCAACAGATACACCATGCCTAGAGGAGGGAGACGAGTAGACAGGGGTAGAGGACTTGTTCCCCGGGCTGAGGTCATAGACGAGGAGCATTTCACTACTCCTATGGCGGAGTTTCTATACGAGCATTATTTCCATGATATACCGATCGAGCACGGACGATTGGTGGATGTGGATGATTTAGAGGTATTTTGCATCCGAGAGAGATTAGAGGCTATGGATTGGCTTCACTTATACACTACGGCACAGCCAGTCTACCCAGATCTTATCAGATACTTCTATAGTAATCTGACTTACCGTATAGAGGATGATCCGAGGGATGGTTCTAGGATTGTCATAGATTCCATGGTCGGAGGTAGAGAGATCAGTTTCACCACGAGGACACTGGCTCGCATCTTAGATGCACGAGGACACTGGCTCGCATCTTAGATGTACCGATCGTACGAGATTCCCGTTGGTGGATTCCTGCTGGTACAGATATCACAGAGGTGCTTCTTCCTTATGAGGTATACGAGGTGTGCATGACTCTATGGGATGACATTGACTGTTATATGCCCCGGTGTGGTACCGCGATGCGTCCTTCAGCTAGAGTTATCGCTCGCATCGTCGGGCGAAACATCCTTCCGAAGGCAGGGCATCATAGCAAAGTGTCGGCGATGGAGGCACTGATCATTTATAGTATGTATACTGGAGTACAAATCGATTTAGCATACATCATGCAAAATGTCATGATTGATCGGATCGAGTTTCCTGGGGATAGGAACTTGGCTTTCGGTCGACTCTTGACTCGTATCTTTGAGTACTTTGGTGTGGACTTGGAGCATACACCTACGATTCAGGGTCGAGATTTAGGTGAGCCCATTTGTGCATGGTTGATCAAGAAGATGGGGCTCCAGGATGCAGTCAGATCAGAGGATGAGGATGATATCGATGATGCATCAAGAGATGACGACTCAGAGGATGATAGTACTGATGATGATGACGGTGGTAACGATGATGAGCATAGTGAGGATGATGATCAAGGTCATGATGATGCTCCGAGGCATGAGGAGGTTCTCGCTCCACGATTTACTGAGGTCGGAGGCCCATCACACACGACTTCTGAGGCTCCAGATGTGGCTTCCCATCAGTCGTCGATTTACTCTATTCTTGAGAGGATCGAGGCTCGGCAGGAGAGGATGGAGTTACACATGTGCACCCTCAGTGAGAGGTTTGCACGACAGGAAGAGGAGTTCAGATCTAGGAGGGATCAGACAGATCGCAGGAGTCGTTCACCTACATAAACATCACTAGGAATTTTCTTTTATGTCATGATGGATGTATTTCTCTTTTTCAGACTTGTAAAAATTTCCCTATGAAATCAATGAAGTTCAGTTGTTTTGTCTATATTATTGTGTCTTATTTATGAGTCAAGTTATGTTTCCATATTTTGGTTTCTAGTCCAGGTTATCTATTATTCACTTCTAGGAGCACTTGAGTCACTTTCGGATCTGTGACTCGGAATGTTCCGTCACCGTTTCTGTGGTCGGGGTTCCACTTGATCTTGGGCTCTGATACCAATCTGTCACATCCACCCAGTCGGTACCCCATTTGGAATACCCGGGATGTGATCCACAGTCCAAGGATCAATGACCTGAGGTCCATGCCTCCCACATACACGGTAACACAATCATGAACAGTAATAATCAATGGTAAAAACAGTTAATACTAAATATCATGAATAAGATAAGACTAAATAAATCAAAGTGCGGAAGGCAATAACATTAAAGCATAATCATAAGGGTGAGAGAAGGTATGATAACCACTCTCTCAGAACAGCGGAAAAGAAGTGTGATAACGTCAAATACATGTCTAAGTGTCAAAAGATAAACTCCAAGATAAGTTAGTTACAAGACCAATGGTTCCACAAATACACAAGGGGAATGGGGCACTATGTTAGGGTTTCTTCTATACTAATAGTAGTCTCCTCAACAGTACGGATGAAGTAAACCCAGCGCCGCCGCTCCCGCACAACTGTGGGGCTAACCCTGGTGCGAATAATAATCCTCCTCGGCTCCAATATACGAGTCCTCACCGACGCCACTACTCAAAGGGTAGTATGTGGAATCATAGCCCACCTCATAGGAGGTGCCATCGTAATCTTCGGTACCTGGAATGTAATCTAAAACATTTGCACAAAAGGAATGAGTTCGAAGAACTCAGCAAGGAAGTTATTCCATAATTTGAAATCATACACATTCAGAACATATAATAATGCAATGTGATATGGAACATATGATGCAGATATGAGTCTAACTCTATGAATGCTGGTCTCTAAGGTAGACATGCTTTAAGTCATAGAACCGTACTTCTCTGGGTCGTCAGTCACTCTCCCATTTCCATATCTTGGGAATGCCTGGGGAAGATCGGTAAAGTCATCAAAACCATGGTAAGGGGAATCGGTCACCGCTCTCTCACATCACCATTTGGTCAAGTACTGGCACATGTCACAGTAAAGCCTAGCCCAATGCAAGTCATCTACTCGATCGGTCAAGTCGATTCGGATACGTCCATTCCTCGCCCCCGGCGATCCTTTCCGGTATCCTTCACACTAGAGACAGCGAAATCCCGGATTTCGGACTCATCAACCCTATTGGTCATCCACATATAGTAAACGAGAAGCTCTCACGTTGTCACATCCACCCAGGCGGTACCCTATCTGGCATACCCGGGATGTGATCCACCACCCGAAGATCCATAGTTCGGGGGACCACATAATCCACATCGACGATAATACAATCATGAACAGATAATAATCATAAACTAACAATGAATGATCATGGAATTCAGAAATAAGGTGTCGGACATAATCGAGTGCGGAAATAAATATCAAATCGGATAAATTAAGAAGGCGTGAGGCGGAATCCACTCCTTCACCAAACGGAAGTGAGGTCAAAATTTAGTTAAGTACAAGTCTCAAGTTATAAAGGTAAGTTAAAGTTATTACAATTCTTCTAAGTATACTGTCACAAAAGAAGGGGTAACTACTCATAAGTCTCCTCTATAATAAATATATCTTCTTCAAAGTTAAGGACCATGGAGACCCAACATGACTGCTCCCATACAACTCCGGGGCTAACCCTGGTACGCCTGGTAATCTTCTTCGGTATGGTCACCGAAGTCTTCAACGTAGCCAGCCTCCGGATGGTAGTATGAGGTATCTAGGTCAGCCTCAGGGAGGGTGCCATCAGAGTAATCACCTGTAGAATAGCCTAACAAAATATTGCAACGAGAAAAGGAATGAGTTCAAAAGAACTCGGCAAGGAAGTTATCCCACCACACATAAACCACAAGATAATCATAAAATGATGCAGATGATATGAGGCATATAATGCAATATGACTTTATTCTAAGTATGCTGGTCATCTATGGTAGACGTGCTTTAAGTCATAGCACCATACTTCTTTAGGTAGTCTCAGTCACTCATCACCGGGGGAAATTGGGTCCTGCATCCCTCTCGGACAAATCCATGGTTGGGGTTTCGGTCGCCGCTCTCTCACATCACCGTTTGGTCTAAGTATTGGCGCATGTCAGGGTATAGCCTAGCCCAATGCAAGTCATCTACTTAATCATATCATGCCAGTTCCAGATACTTCCATTCCTCCTCTCTCGGGATCCTTTCCGGTATCCTTCACACTAGAGTCACGGATATTACTCACCGGACTCATCAACCCTATTGGTCATCCACAAATGGTAAACGGGAAGCTCTCACGTCCCTCTCACGGATCATTTCACCGGTCTTGAGTGCCCGTGAGCCCAAGTCTAGCCATTTGTAACCCTACCAATAAATGGCCCCTTTCGGGTAACCGTAATGCAATTTACGTCCTCTCACGGAGTGGATACCGGTCTTGAGCGCCCACAAATCCACACTACTACCACGGGTTGTTCGGTCTCAATGCCCTTCCGAATCGGGTCTGATATGATAGGGACATCCTAGCCATACATCTAGACAAATCCTATGCATGTCATTCAATAACCCAGAAAGCGTCAATGGACACCTTCGGAGAACATCCCATACTATTCCCTCCAATGTCCAAGGACAGAAGCACCAGTAGGGTACCCCTCAATCCCAAGTTATACTTAAGCAATCACATGCCCAAGTTCATCATATCAGTTCACAAGATACAACGTCATAATAAACATTCAATTCATGACATTGACATAAGTCATCATATATTGAAATTGATAAACATGATAAAACATTGAAGTAATATAATGTAAACACAAAGCTACTGTTAAAAGACATATGTAGCAAGTCTAACACGATAAGAATACGAAATAGAAACTATATTTACTAGGTTAGGAATACCAAGTCAAGATTTCCATATCCTAGGTAATTACATCGATAACTATCCTTACCTTGAATCGGAGAAGAGAATGGTCCAAGATCACAAACAGTGGCCCAAATAGTCTTAAAGTCCTAAACAAGCATATATGAAAGGTTAGAGAAGAAATCAGAACAATCGGAGATCAAACGAATCAGAACTGGGCAAAAGTTGCTGACAGCAACTCTATTGGTCGATACATTTGGTCGATAGTATCAACCAATAGTATTTACCAAATCAATTTCGGGACAACAAGCTGGCTTTTCGGATTCTTGCCCAGATTTGGTCTTCCGGGTCTCGGATTGACATGAAACTTGGAGGATAGTCTAAGCACAACACGGGGACACTAATTATCAAGAAACTTTCATAATCCAATGGTCCATTTGGAAATCCCCAAATTGACATATTAAGGTTAAGAGTTGTAGATCATGGCATTGGCTATATCTCAATGCAAATTAGGGGAAAACATGGGGGATTAGGTAGGGAATCGTTTACAAGTAACATGGAGCACATATGCAAGGTATAGATTAGGTTAATCATGAGCTTCATCTCAGTTTTGGTAAATAAAGCAAGTTGGTAAGCAATAAATCATGGAAATGTGTAGTCAATGATCATGAGGTGAATCAATCATAGTCATGTCGGTGAAAACATCATTGTATGGGGTTTAGAAGGTTCATGGCAAGGTGTATGCAAGGTTGCAGCACCTTGGCCATGGTCCCAACAATAAAATAGAGAAAAGATGAGTGAGAAAGTGATTAGGAGAGAGAGTCATACCTTTAAAGTGGAACAAGAAAGTAGGAATGAGTGGTTGGCAATGATTGATGAAGAAGATGCTTCACCACTACCAAGGAGGAGTTCTTGGGAGGCTCTCTCACGTTCCCAGATGTTAAAAACGCGAGAATAGGGCTCCAGTCTCGAGGAATAAATAAATAGAGAAGAATATTCCAAGAATCTTTAAATCTGGGCTCCACGTGAGACTTGTTGGTCGATACCTTTGGTCGATGGTATCGACCAATAGTATCGACCAAAACAATCTCTGCAGAAATTTTACAGAATAGTTCAGCAACTTTAGGTGCGGACTTGGAGGGCTATACAAGGTCAAATTGCATGGGGTTTTCTCCTACAGTTCACTCAAGAGGTCTAGTTTCAGGGAGTACCTTCGGATTATGCGCAGGAGTCCGTTTGCTATTTCAACTGTCTCGCTCTTCATCAGTGCGCAGATTCTAACTTAGCACTGGTAATGTGCTCAAGGAAGGAGCAGCATCATCAATGTCCATAAACTGGAATCCCGACATTACGTCATCAACCAGTAGGGCCCATAAGTCCCTCCTACCACCACTTCGGGTCTTTGGACCTACAAACATAACAATGACCGGGTCGGGTCAAGGTTAGGTAAAAGCTGGATTTTACACACGTCCTCTCACGGATTGGTTACCGGTCTTGAGCGCCCGTGAGCCCAAGTCTATCCATATGCAACTCTACCAATAAATGGCCACTTTCAGGTATCCGTAGCATGGTTTATGTCCCCTACCGGATTGGCTACCGGCCTAGAGCGCCCATCCAACCATACACTACCACGGGTTGTTCAGTCTCAATGCCCTTCCGATTCGGGTCTGACACGACAAGGATGAACCTAGCCACACAACTAGACACTCCTATGTATGTCATCCAATAACTCGGGAAAGTGTCGATAGGCACCATCGGAGAATATCCCATACTATTCCCTCCGATGCCCAAGGACAGAAGTGTCAGTAGGACATCCTCCAATCCCAAATCATACGTAAGCAATCACACATCAGATCTCATCATTTCTCATGCATCCAATGCATATTCATAATAGTACTCAAATCATGATATTGAAACGGATCATTATAAACATAAGCAAATCAAAATGATAGAGTAACACAACAAATGTATAAAGATTTAAATGTTCTTTGTTCTAACACATATGTATCAAGTATCATAATGATTGAAAGAAATTTAGGGATTTCATTCCTTGAATAAAGCATAGTTCAATATTTGATGACTTATATGTTTATGGATATAACCATCCTTACCTTGGATGAGTTGATGATGAATTGAGAATACCAAGAATAGTCCAATAGAATTGTTAAGGCCCTAAACAAACATCAATAATAAGTTAGAAAAGAAGTCGGGAAGATCGGATGTCATTCGAATCAAAACTCACCAAGGTTGTTGTCGAGAACAACTTTGGTCGATGGTTTTGGTCGATGGTATCGACCAAAATGATCGACCAAAATAGTCCTCGAGTAGAATAGTGGATTTTGGGGATTTTGGTCCGAAATGAGTCTTCCGGTGTTCGGATCAATCTGGAACTTGGAGGCATACTTAAAAATAGTAGTAGGACACTATAAATCAAGGAATTAACCCAATCCAATGGTCTAATTAAAAAGCCCCAATTTGAGCTATCAAGTTCAAGTGATAAACATCATGGCATGAGTTGGAATTGATTGCATTGATGAGGAATAGCATGCAATAGCTAGAGGAACTAATAGGAATTCGATTGGAATCATATGGCAATGTTAAACATGAACATATTATACTTTTGTTTAACATATTATACTTTATAGCTCAGTTTGATATCAAATGGTATGATGTTAATAGGCAAAGCATGGAATACATATGCTAGGCATGAGATATAAGCATTAGCATCAATGAATGGCTAAGGGAATCATGGATTGAGCATGAGTAGGCACTTGGAGTGGTGGTTGCAAGGTTGCAGCACCATTCCAAATGTCCCATCAGCAAGATGACAATAGAAAAGAGTAGAAAATGGTAGGGTAGAGAGTGGAATGAATAGTCATACCTTAATGTAGAAGATGAAGGCAAGAATCAATGATAAACTAAGTGTCTTTGATGAGATACCCTTCACACTAACCAAGGAGCTGCTTTGGGAAGCTCTCCCCACGTTCCCAGGTGAGAAAAATGATTGCAAAAGGCTCAAGGCTCGAGGTCATATTGAATAAAAAAAAGGAATATTCCATGGAATCATTAACTTGGCAAACTGGGACATTTTCGTCGATGCTTTTGGTCGATGGTATCGACCAAAATGATTTCAGCAGAAAACTCAGGTTTAGAACAGCAACTTCAAGTAGGGATTTGAAAGGCTATACAAGGTCAAATTGAGTGAGGTTTTCTTCCACAATTCAATCAAGAAGTCTAGTTTCGGGGAATACCTTCGGATTGTGCACAGGAGGTCATTTGGTACATCAACCATATTAATCTTCTCCGATGCGCAGACTTTCCTTAAACACTGACAATGCATTTAAGCAAGGGTATCATTGTCAATGTCCATGGGCTCGGTCTCCGAATCATGATCATCAATCAAAATGGTCCATAAATCTCTTCTTCCACCGCTTCGGGTCCTCGGACCTGAATACAATAGTGGATCCGGGTCAGGGTCAAGGTTAGAATAGGGCTGGATATTATAGTCAGAACCCAAGCCCATGGACATTGTCAATGATGCCCCTCACTTGAGTGCATTGTCAGTGTTAGTTTTGAATCTGTGCACCAAAGAGGGGTGAATTATTTGAAATACCTAATGAACTCTTGTGCTCAATCTGAAGGTATTTCCCGAAACTAGACTTCTTGATGGACTTGTAGGAGAAAACCCCACTCAATTTGACCCCGTATAACCTTCCAAATCCCTGTCCGAAGTTGCTAAACTATGTCTGCCAAATCCTGCTTGCGCATCGAAGAAGGTGAGCCTAGTTGGTGGACTTAATGAACTATAATTCTTGATCTGAAAGTATTTCTGGAAACTAGACTTCTTGATTGACCCGTAAAAGAAAACCTCACTCAATTTGACCCTTTATAGCCCTCTGAATCCCTGTTTGAACCTTGCTGTTCTGATTGGTCGACTCATTGGTCGACTGGACCAGTAGACCAATCCAATCGACCAATTGGTTCTGAATTTACCAATTTGGTCTTGTCTCCTCTATTTAAGTCCAAATCTTGGGATTACTTTGCCTCCTATGCCTCCTAAGCCTCTGGAACGAGTTAGAACCCTAATCTAATCAATTCCCTTGCATTCCTTGGTGATCTCTCATAAGACATGAAGAAATCTTCATCCTCCTGCAGCAAAGGTATGTGGATACTCACTCTTTCTTCTATCTCTGATTTTCTTTCTTTAATTCTGTTCTTAGTTGAGATCAGGAAGAATATGCTGCACTCTTGGAACCATCCACTCCATGATCTCATCTTGTTCCTTGAGATCTATATTCATCATCATGATCTCAACCCCAGCCAGTTGAATTCTTGAAACCCTAACCTTTGAAACCCTAACTTTGTGTGGTCATCATGAGAACGTTTTCGGTAACCCCCATATGAGGGAAACCTCATGGGTAATGTGGAGGTTGGTCTAAATTCAATATTCTTTAATTCTTCTTGTTGTAATTGGCATATCATCAATTCCCTCGCTCCTGCGATCTCAACCTTTTCCTGCAAGCCTAAAAAAGGTGAAACCCTAACTTCTTGGATCAAACTAAGAACCCTTAGTTTGATCTTGATAACATCCAATCAATGTGTTTTCCTTACTAGATCTGTAACCTTTCATATCCTAGTTATTTATCCTTAACCATACTATATTTTCTTCATGATCCATGTTTAACCTAATTAGGATTTCTAATTATTCTTTCTTCGTTCTTGTTCTTGATTGAGATCAGGAAAAGATGATGCATCCTTGCAACCATCTATTCCATGATCTCATTCTATTCTTTGAGATCTATGATCATCGTCATGATCTCAACCCTAGCCAATCGGGAGAGATTTTGAGGGGAAATTCTTGGGTAACCCTCATGAGAGGTTAACCAATTTGGGAACCCTTTTAGTTCTATTAATTCATTGGACCCTCCCCAAAACCTTTCTTGATTGTAAATTCTTTGCCCTAGGGTGAATCTTTATTCTCCCTAGTCTTTCTGTGGGATACACGGATCCTTGTTAGTAAATCCCTAATCGTATGATTAGAATTTGTTTCCTTTCACTTTAATTGAGAACCTTATTTTCTCTCATTGGTAGACCCTTCCTAATTCCATTCTTGATTTTGAAATACTAATGAGATGTTCCTTTATCTATCTTGGGTTGTTTTTGTGAGAGTTAAATATGGGTAACTCTTATGAGAGGTAACCATATCTGAGACCCTAATATTCTTTTATCTGTTGGAAACTCCCCAACACCTTTTTAGATTGTGCATTCTTTGTTTCTCTTGCCCTAGGGTGAATCTTGATTCTCCCTAACCTTTTCATGGGAGCCATAAAGATTGAAACCCTAATTTCTTGGGTTAGATCAAGAACCCATCTTTTGACCATGACTTGATGATTTTATCTTCATATATGATTCTAATACATCCTAGGAAGTTCCCCTTCGAATTTCGGATCAATCCGACTTCAAACAAAGAAGTTATGGCCAAAACAGTTTTCATTATTCCGTACTGACTCGATTGGTCGACTCATTGGTCGACTGGGTCAAGAGACCAAGGCAATCGACCAATGAAGTCAGTAGCTTCAATTTTCGCTCAGTTTGATTTGTTTGCTCTCTGATCTTTTAGGCATCTTTCCTAATGTTGTATCTATACTTGTTAGGGGTTTATTTGCCATGTTTGGAGCCTCTCTCTTTGATCTTTGGATTATCTTCGGCGATAATCAAGGTAAGGACAGGTAATTCCTTAACTACATAGATTGCTTGTTCTCTGGTTTCTACTTTATGAAACTATGAGATTACCTACTGTTGTTGTACTTTAATTCTGATCTCCTACTGTGGGAACAGTAGCACTTGTTTATATTGTCTTTTTATTATTCATGATATATGAATTACTTATTATTGCCTAATCTGATTTTTGCTTTTACATTCTCTTGTATATGATGAACTGCTGGTTGTGTATGTCATGACTATTCTGAGAATGTGTTTGCTTAAGTTTGGTTTGGGATTGGGGAGTATCCTTTTGATGCTTTTGTCCTTGGACATCGAAGGGAATAGTATGGGATGTTCTCCGAAGATGCCCATCGACGCTTTCCTGAATCAATGGATGTCATACTAGGGCTGTCTAGCAGTGTTTGGCTAGGATATACCCCTGTTATATCAGACTCGATTCGGAAGGGTATTGAGACCGAACGACCCGTGATAGCAATGGGGATTCACGGGCGCTCAAGACCGGTAACCAACCCGTGAGAGGACGGGAATCACATTGTGGGGGCCATTTATTGGAGGGTTCATATGGCTAGACTTGGGCTCATGGGCCCTCAAGACCGGTGAAATGATCCATGAGGGGACATGAGAGCTTCCCATTTACCATATGTGGATAACCAATAGAGTTGATGAGTCCGTAGTCAGGGACTATTAGGACTCTAGTGGAAAGGATACCGGAAAGGATCGTCAGGGATGAGGAATGGAAGTATCTGGACCTGAGTTGATGTAACTGAGTAGATGACTTGCATTGGGCTAGGCTTTTCCATGATATGTGCCGATACTTATGCCAAATGGTTGTGAGAGAGTGTGTTGACTTAACCCCCTGCCATGGTTTGTCCTGAGGGATGCAGGACCCATTATCAACCGGCTGCCCAAGATATCTTATATGGTTGAGGGAACTCAAGATATCTTATATGGTTGAGGGTGTGAGTGGACTTTCCCTAAGAAGTACGGTGCTATGACTTAAAGCATGTCTACCATAGAGACCAGCATACATAGAGTTTAGATGCATACATACATTACTTGTTTCATATTGCATTGCATCTTGTTATGGTTTGCTTCCATGTTATTTATGTTGTTATGGATTAACTTGCCTTACCGAGTTTCTTTCAAACGCATTCCTTTTTTTTGTACATTGTTAGACTTCTCTACAGGTTCGGATTTCTTTGACGGCCCATATAAGGAAGCGGAAGGTGAAGAAGATGAAGACTGAAGGAGAAGAAGAGCTGACTGAAGATGTGGAATAGTTTTCTCTACATTCTTCTAGACTTATCTTTTACTTTACTTGTATTAGCTTATAGCTTTATTTAGATTTCGATCTACCTTCCGCATATGTTTGTGGAGTATAATTCCGCTATACTCTACAATTGTCTTTTGATTTGGTATCTTGTTATTCCGCACTCTAATATTCTCTAGTGATCCTTTTGAGATCCTTTCTTCACTTTTATTATAAATTACTTGAACATTATGATTGTTCTTGCTTTTGATTATGTTATTGTGCGAAATGGATATGATCGTTCCTAAACTTGATCTTTTGGGCTGTGGACCACACTCTCAGGTATGCCAGTTAGGGTACCGGCTGGGAGGATGTGACAATAGAAGTTTGGGGGCAAAATACGGCAAAACCTTGTAACCAAGACCAGGCGGTCGCTTGGGGCGGTCGCTTGGTCTAATCAACCGCCACTAGCAACCGCCCCCTAGTATATTGCTATACAAGGGTGCTTTGCTCAGGGGGTTGAAGTCCAAGTACAACCTAACCCTAATCAACACATGGGGGAGGTCTTACCTTCATTCTGGACATATCTACACATCACTTGCCTTCTAGAGGTCCAACTACCAAGCAAGGCAAGCTCTTCAATGGGTTCAGGGTATGGATCATGGACTTCTATTCGGACACTCCACAAATTTACCCTGCTAGACCTTCGGGTTCTTGAACCTGCAATCCAGAACCTGGGTTAGAAATACGGGGGATCACCCATTTATATAGATTTTACCTCCAATTCTCGACCGTTGAGTGACCAGTCTTAGCACAATTCCCTCTCCGCCATGACTATAGTTGCTTCCTACAAGTGAGCTTCGTCTGCCGCAAGATTCAGGAGGTCATTCGTGACTGATAACTAGAGTGTGGCACCCTCTCGATCATGGTCTAACCAGGGTGAAGGATGTGAACCCAGTCTGATACAGAAGTTTCCTACCTGACGGGTTAGACCCGGCTGAGGCTCTGCATACCATACAGTCGGGACAAGAACCGACCAACATGATCAAAGCGTAACGTACGCCAGACCAATATGGCAACCGTTTTCAATTGAGAAGGTCAACTCAGTCATTGATCATGCGGGACCAATGACAAGGAGGCTGTGAAACCCGGCCCTAACCTTAACCCGGATACTCTTTGATTGTAGGTCCGAAGACCCGAAGTAGAAGTGAAAGTAAACTATGGGCCATATTGGTAGAAGATATAGTGTTCGACTCCGAACCTATGGAGATTGAAGATGATGCCCCATACTTGAAGGCAATGTCGGATATAGAGAAGAGACTGCACCTTAATGAAGAGAAGATTAGTTGATGACCTTAGAGCTTGGTGGGATATGATTTAAAGCCATTTTTCCATGCTAGGTATGTTATAGAATATGTGTTTAAAGTTTCGCTTGATTCCGAGTAGTGGAAGACCCTCAAATCCCTGTCTTTGGTTTTGTTGACACTCTGGGTCGACTGGGCTATGCTACCCAGCCAATCGACCCAGAGATGCTGAACTCGAACATAATCTTTTGTTTTGAGTATCTTGCTATATATACCCCATGACTTCGTGATTTTAGTATCCCTAGCCTCCAAAACACTTAGAGAACGAAGAGAAACCTTCTCCAAGCCTCCAAGAGTGAAGAAGAAGATCCAACCTTGCAAACTTGCAAGTTCTCTCTCTTGTTCTTCAATTAAAGGTTAGTATTCAATCTTTTGTATTATTGATTCATTCTTTCTATGATCACTCTCATCTTTGAACTAAGATTATGATGAAGATGCTGCAACCTTGTAGTCATATCTTTACAATCTCTTTTCATTCTCTTGTGCTATGATCATCTCATTCATTCTTAACATGATTCTTATGATTTCTTCTTAAACTATGATCATATTCCTATTTTGATTTATTCTAGCATGATAGATACTTCTCTATGATTATTCATACCTCTGATCTACTGTGTTCTTTTACTAGAATGAGATCTAATCATCTCTAGTTCATCTCTTTCATTCATAGCATGTTTCCAATGAAAACTATGATTTTTACCAAAATAAAAACTATGATTCTAAATTAGTAAGTAATGGTTTTAATGGTGGTTTGATGTCTAAATTATGCTTTTTAGTCTTAGACTACTGTGTTAGACAATCTCTCCAAGTTTCGTCACATTCCGGTTTGTGTAGCATAGGTTTCGAATCAAGATTCTCTTTTTATTTTCGGATTTTCTCTTGGGCAGATTGCCTGGGTCGACTGGAGCACTCAACCCAGCCAATCAACCCGCAAGAACAGAATCTGATTTCTTCATCCGATTCGATTCGATTCATGCTTATTCTTTTAGGACTACTTCCTAATGATTGTGTGATACTATTCTAAGGTTTATTTGCTAACTTTGGATTCATCCTCTTGTTCGTCCGGAATACATTCGAATCTATTTAAGGTAAGGAAAGTTGTTACCATATTAACATAGATTGCATAGATTTAGTTTCTAATTCGGGAACTACTTAGATTTGCTACTGTTATGTTAGTTTCTATTATGATATGAATGCTGCAAGTACGTTAGGATCTTAATTCGTTATTTACTTTATATACTTGATTATATATGAATACTTACTCATGTATGTTTCTTATTTATTTAATCTGTCTTATTATACTCTTTCATAAGATGAGATATCTGTCGTGGATGATATGACTGAATTATGATTGTGATTGTTTAGGTATGATTTGCGATTGGGGAATGTCTTTTTGACATTTCTGTGCTTGGACCTCATTGGGAGTAGTATGGGATATTTCCAATGTTGCCCTTTGACGCTTTCCCGGATTATTTGTTGTCATACCTAAGACTTGTCTAGCAGTGTTTGGCTAGGTTATACCCCTGTTATATCAGACCCGATTCGGAAGGGTATTGAGACCGAACGACCCGTGGTAGCAATGGGGATTTATGGGTGCTCAAGACCGGTAACCAACCCCTAAGGGGACATGAATCACATTGTGGGGGCCATTTATGGGTAGAGTTGCATATGGATAGACTTGGGCTCATGGACGTTCAAGACCGGTAACCAACCCGTGAGAACACGAGAGCTTCTCGTTTACTATATGTGGATGACCTATAGGGTTGATGAGTCCGTAGTCCGAGTTGGTTGTAGCCATAGGATACGCTGACTCTAGTGGGAAGGATCCCGAAAAGGATCACCAGGGGCGAGGAATGGACGTATCTGGATCTGAGTTGATATGACCAAGTAGAAGACTTGCATTGGGCTAGGCTTTACCTTGACATACGCCAATACTTAGACCAATGGTGATGTGAGAGAGTGGTGACCTAAACCCCTAACCATGGAATGTCCTGAGGGATGCAAGACCCAACTACCACCGGCAGACCCAAGATGCCAAGATGGCTGAGGGGGAGTGATTGACCTACCCAAAGAAGTATGGTGCTATGACTTAAAGCATGTCTGCCTATAGAGACCAGCATACATAGAGTTAGACTCATACATACATTGGTTGTCTCATATCATATCATCTTATGCTTTGTTTGTGTTACTATGTTATTTATGCTATTATGGAATAACTTGCCTTGCTGAGTTTCTTTTGTAACTCACTCCTTTTTGTACAATATCGTTTGTTAGATTATTCTATAGGTCTTGATGGCTATGAAGCGCAATATTAGGAAGCGCAAGATGAAGAAGCGTACCATACGCAAAGTGTTGGCGACTACGAAGATTACTTTGAGGATCCCTCGAGTGGTCTCTCTTGTTACCAGGATTAGCCCTACTGTGGAGTGGGAGCGTCTGAGCGTAATCGATGAAGTCTACGTTTATGAAGACATCCTTTATAAAGTAGAAAAGACTCTAGCTTAGTTAGAATATATCTTCTTTCTTGTCTTTAGAATCAGTTGTAATCCCTTTGATTCATTTATATATCTATTGGTATCATTTCCGCACTCTGATGATTATCTCATTACTTTACTTTGATTCATTTATATAATATTGTTAACATTGATTTAGTCTTGTTCTTGATTATATTATTGTGAATGTGGGAGGTTGATTTTACTAACTACTGGATATTGTGGACTGTGGATCACACACTCGGGTATGCCAGATAGGGTACCGGCTGGGTGGATGTGACAGAGGCATAATCCCAGGAGAAACAGCAGCCTTCGCCGGTAAACTTACCAAATACATAAAGGGTAACATATACAGTATAAGAAGGACATACCCCTCCGGTAAGCATCCAATACATTCTTAACATAGTCTTGTGTAATCCTTGCACGGGACCTTAATCTGTTCATTGTCTGACTTAGCCATCGGAGGCGGTTGCTCGGTATTCTAGCCTGCCCATGTCTAACCCTTTTTGCAGGACTCATCATCTTCAGCACGAGGGGAGGTTTAGTCGGGAGCAGCATCAATATAACTGTAACGCATCAGTTTGGCGCCGTCTGTGGGAACGACAAATTCCAAGTCATGGTGAGACGAGCAAACAATGGGCATACTCAACAGGAAATTGTCGGGGAACCCCCCCCCCCACCAAGACGATCAAACACATCAAGAAGAAGTGGTCAAACACTTGACCCGAGTGGAACAGGATCCTCCCAAGGATAACCTGATTCCAGAAGGTCCTCAGGGACATGCTACTGCAGCAGATGTAGACGAACTTCGGAAGGGAATGCTCGAAATGCAAGGAGTGTTGAGGAACTTGGTTCATCAAATTGGAGTTGAACAAGGCCCAAGGTGAAACACTTAGGTGGGAAGATTACTGAGAGCTTTCCAGACAACCAGAGGTTCCCAACCGAAAAGGGGAATCCGGTGAGGGAGACAGGCTGAAGGTCAAAGATCAATTCATAGTGGTCCTGACCATTGCCAAAAGACTCCGAACGGGACCAGGATCAGTGTCTTGGATCATATTTCGGTACCTTCTAAAACTCGATCTTTGCCTTAAAGGAGTCATTAGGAAGATTTTGAGCATCAAGGAGAAAGTCACCCGCAACCAACCCGATCGAGAATGTCAGTTGCACGAACACATTCCAAAAGGGAGGATATCGCTAAATCTGATGGAAATGGAGCAAGGCAAAATCATCTTCGTAAAAGGATAGCAGAGGTCGAGCGCAAATTGGAGGATCGGGATCATGATGAGGATCTGGACGTGGTTGATCGAGAACCTTTCTCAGATGAGATCATGAACATGCCACTCCCTCAGAATTTCATCATGCCAACCTTCACACCTTTCGAAGGAAAAACCAACCCAAAGGAGCATGTAAGCTACTTCAAATAGGTAATGATTGTCCTCTGGCGGGAGGACGAGTTGCTTTGCAGAACATTCCTGGCTTCCCTCAAAGGACCAGCCATTAAATGGTTCAGCAGTTTGCAGCTGGGATCGATCAACAATTTCAGAGAACTTGCCCATTAATTCATAGCCCGGTTTAGGAGCGCAATCAGGAGCAAGAAGACATCCAACAGTCTATTTTCCATCAGGCAGGAACGAAGTGAGTCCATTCGGGATTTCTTAAAATGCTTTGATGAAGTGGCCATTGAAATTGAAGATCTAGACGACCAAGTCACCTACAATGCACTCTGGAGTGGCATTACACACCAAAGACTTCTGGAGGTCCTCTTGACAGACAAACCCAAGACGTACGGGACATTGTTGCAAAAATGCCAGAAGCAGGCTAGTGTTTATGAAGTGATAAATGCCCAGGAAAAGGCTGATCGAGATAGAAGACCCAATCGGGATATTGAGAAGAACTCCCCGAATGATAGAAACCAAGGATCAAATAACAGATGGAAACGTGACCAAAGGCGGGAAAGCTACACTCCCCTCAATGCTAAGCCATTAGAGATTTTGATGAATATTCGGGACAAGAAGTCTTTAAAGTGGCTGAGAAAGCTGCACTCTCTTCCAGAGGATCGGGACATGACAAAATATTGTCGTTTCCATAAAGATTATGGACATCATATAGACAGTTGTTGAATCCTAAAGGCAGAGATCAAGAAATTGATCCAAGAAGGCAAACTTGGCCAATATGTACGAAGATCCGGAAAGCCTCGAGAAAATTCACTAGAGCCAAAAAAGAGAGCCCGATCGCCCAGCCTGAAAGAAGTCGCTAGAAAGGCTGACAAAGGGAAAGAGAAAGTTGATCGGGAGGAGTCGCCTATTTACGTAATAATGGGAGGCCCAACCATGGAATCAATTAGAAAGGCAAAGCAGAAAGCACGGTTTGTCGGAGCTGTGCATCTTCCCAAGAAGAGGCAAAATCCAGCATGCCTGGAGCCCATAACATTCACAGATGAGAACTTGAGAGGAGTCATAGCGCCGCACGATGATGTGATCATCATCAAAGTAAAGATTGCAAATCGAGAGGTTCACCGGGTCTTGGTTGATACGGGATCATTAGTTGATTTGATATCTTATGAGGCTTTCAAAAGACTTAAGATATCTGAGGATCTACTTACCCCATCAACAACCCCTCTTTATGGTTTTGCAGGATCTTCAGCGATAGCAGAAGGAACAATACACTTGGACCTAAGGATTGGGAAGTCACCCCGAGACACACTCATTCGGGTCAACTTTATGCTCGTAAAGGACTTATCAGTATATAACGTGATCTTGGGACGACCAACACTCAATGCACTTGAGGCGGTGGTGTCTCCCCGGCACATGAAACTTAAGTTACCGACCGATGCAGGGGTTGGTGAATGCAGTTCCAATCAATGTACCTCCCGACAATGCTATGTGAATTACTTGAAAGAAAAACAGAGGTCAGAGAATTCAGGAAGCACCTTGACCATTGAATTCCATGACGGTCGGTATGAAGAAAATATGCAAAGAGCAGAACCAGTCGAGAAACTGGAGAGAATTCAACTCAGCCAGTCTTTACCCAATCGGGGGACGTTCATTGGATCAGAACAACCCGACAAGTTCAAAAAGGAATTAACCAAGTTCTTGTGCGACAATTTTGATATCTTCGCATGGTCTGCGAGTGACGTGCCCATGATAGACAGACAGGTAGCAGAACACAAGCTCTGGATTCAAAAAGATGCTACCCCGATCATCTAAAGAAGAAGAAATTTTGCAATTGAAAAACATGAGGCGATAAGAGTAGAAGTTGAAAAACTTGAAAAATCAGGCTTCGTTGAGCCGATCAAATGCCCGATTTGGTTGGCCAATGTGGTAGTGGTCAAAAAAGTGAACAGGAAGTGGAGAATGTGTACTGATTACACTGACCTAAACAAGGCCTGCCCAAAGGATTGTTACCCTCTCCCAAGGATTGATCTATTAATTGATGCAACAACTAGACATGAAGTCCTTAGCTTTATGGATGCTTACTCGGGGTACAACCAAATCCTAAATAGTCGGGAGGATAAAAAGCATACATCCTTCAGGACCAATTAGGAATGCTACTACTATCGAGTAATGCCATTCGAGTTGAAGAATGAAGGGGCTACTTATCAAAGGGCTGTCAACAAAATTTTCCAACACCAGATCGGGAGGAACATGGAGGTATATGTGGATGACATGCTAGTAAAGAGTCTGGTTCGGGCCCAACACTTAGCAGACATTGAAGAAACTTTTGACGTTTTGAGAACTTATCAAATGCGTCTAAATCAGGAGAAATGCACCTTCGGAGTTTCCTCCAGGAAGTTCCTTGGTTTCATGGTTTCTTAAAGAGGAATCGAGGCTAACCCCGAGAAGATCCAGGCCCTGATCGGAATGCAACCTCCCAGTACTGTAAAAGAAATCCAATGCTTGACAAGAAGAGTGGCGGCGCTAAACCAGTTCATATCCCGAGCGGGGGAAAATGCAACTCTTTTTTCAAAGCATTGAATGCTACACCAAGCTCGGGAGAGATCACTTGGACAGAAGAATGCCAACAGGCATTTGAGCAATTAAAAGTATCCCTTGGGACAACACCCGTCTTAGCTCGACCAGTAACCCGGGAGCCTTTAACTGTTTATCTTGCCATTTCACCAACCACAATAAGTGATGTATTGGTAAAGGGAGAAACAATCCAGAACCCAGTCTACTATGTGAGTCATGTACTCATTGATGCAGAGACAAGGTACACAGACATTGGTAAGTAGGCTCTAGCACTTTTAGTGGCTTCACGAAAGCTAAGGCCTTATTTTCAGGCACATCCAATAATTGCCCCGACCAACTTCCTGCTCAAGAAAATTCTTCAACAGCCCGATGTAGCTGGAAGGACGGTCGGGTGGGTAGTGGAGCTGAGTGAACCAGATTGAGTTCAAACCAAGAACAGCCATAAAAGCTCAAGTTTTGGCTGACAATATTGTGGAAAGCAGCTTACCACAAGGTGAAAATCAAGGAGCCACAACTAAGACATCAGACTTGTGGATTCTACATGTTGATGGCTCGAGTAGCACTTTAGGCTCGGGAGCAGGGCTAACACTCAAAAGTCCCGAGAACTTCACAGTCAGCTACGCATTAAGATTCAATTTCCCGGCCTCAAATAATGAAGCCGAGTATGAGGCGGTTATAATAGGCTTGAGAGTTGCCCGAGCACTTTGAGTACGGGAGCTAGAAGTGAGAAGCGACTCCCAACTCATTGTGAATCAAATCAAGGGGGAGTATAATGTGAAAGATGAGAGAATGGCCATTTACTTAGCTAAGGTCGAGCAACTCCAAACACTCTTTGATCGGGTAACATTCCATCAAATACCCAGAAAAGAGAATGAACGGGATGATGAACTATCTCCGCTATCTTTGGCCAACTACAAGAATTTGGACTTGGCAGTCTATATAGAAGAATTAGATGTCCTAAGCACACAAGAATCAGAAGTCTTTGAAATAACCGTTGATCCTGACTAGACCACACCTTTGGTAACTTACCTAAAAGAAAATAGGCTCCCGACCGATTCAAAAGAAGCCAAGAGGATTAAGAATCAAGCTACTCGATTCACCATCATAGACGGGCAGCTGTACAGAATATCCTTCACTGAGCCTCTTTTAAGATGTGTCGAGCCATCCCAAGCCAACTACGCTCTAGCAAAAATCCATGAAAGAATTTGCGGTGCACACATGGGTGGAAAAGCTTTGGCACAAAAGGTATTACGTTCAGGTATATACTAGCCAACCGGACGAAAAGATGCTATTGAATATGTTCGCAAATGTGAACAGTGTCAAAAGCATGCAAATGTTCCAAAAGTACCTGGAGTACCCATGATGCCCATCTCTAGCCCAACCCCTTTTCAATGTGGGGTATGGACTTGATCAGAAAGTTACCAAAGGCTTCGAGAAACTGAGAATATCTTGTTGTCACTATAGATTACTTTACAAAATGGGTCGAGGCAGAACCTTTGGCTTCCATTACAAAGAAGCAGATGGAGAAGTTTTTTGAAGAAAAAGTTATCTACAGGTTCAGGATACCCCGAATCCTCGTAACAGATAATGGAAAACAGTTTGAAGGAGCAGGTTTCAAAGCTTTCTGTGAAAGATACCACATCGAACATCGATTTTCCTCAGTTGCTTACCCCCAAAGCAACGGACAGGTTGAAGTCACCAATAGGACAATATTGGACGGGATCAAAAAGAGATTAGAGAACTGTCGAGCACTTTGGGTCGAGGAACTCCCGAGTGTACTATGGTCATACAGAACCACTACCCGAACCCCGACTGGGGAAACACCATTATGTCTTGCGTATGGTACCGAAGCTCTGGCTCCTGTGGAAGTACTGGCCGGGTCATTCCATTACAATACCTTTGACGAGAAACAAAATGACCAGGGCCTAAGGGAAAACTTGGACTTTCTACAAGAAACCTGAGAGAAAGCTCAACAAAGAAATCTGTTGTACCAGAAAAGAATGGCTCAACGCTACAACTCCCGGGTTAAAAACCGAAGGTACAGATCAGGGGATCTAGTGCTAAGAAGAACTGGGGCTTCCAACCCAAGGAACCAAGGAAAGTTAAATCCAACATGGGAGGGGCCTTATATCATTAACAAAGAAACAAAACCTGGAGCATACCTACTGAAAGACTCAGAAACTGGAAAGCCGATCGATCGATCATGGAACTCCACTAACCTAAGAAAGTTATATCAATAGTTTTGTATCTTTTTCAAAACAAATAAATTGATACGGGTCCTTCCCGATCATCTATGCACCTTTCTTAAAGGACTTGCACTTTTTTAGGAATAAATTGATACGGGTCCTTCCCGGTCATCTATGCACCGTTCTTAAAGGACTTGCACTTTTTTAAGACTAAATTGATACGGGTCCTTCCCGGTCATCTTTGCACCTTTCTTAAAGGACTTGCACTTTTTTAAGACTAAATTGATACAGGTCCTTCCCGGTCATCTTTGCACCTTTCTTAAAGGACTTGCACTTTTTTAAGACTAAATTGATACGGGTCTTTCCCGGTCATCTTTGCACCTTTCTTAAAGGACTTGCACTTTTTTAAGAATAAATTGATATGGGTCCGTCCCAGTCATCTATGTACCTTTCTTAAAGGACTTGCACTTTTTTAAGACTAAATTGATACGGGTCATTCCCGGTCATCTTTGCACCTTTCTTAAAGGACTTGCACTTTTTTAAGACTAAATTGATATGGGTCTTTTCCCGGTCATCTTTGCACCTTTCTTAAAGGACTAGCAATCTTTTTATCTCGAACATCCTACTACCCGAACAAGTCATGCAGACAATAGTTGAAAAACACTTAGTCAAATTTCATTCAAGATATAAGAGAAGTTACATGACTCGGGAACAAAGAACTGAACAGCACATATTAGTTAATTACATGACTCGGGAACAGAGATAGCTTGGACATTTGCTTACATGACTTGAGAACAAAGAAATATAGGACTCGGGACACAAAAAACTTCAAGATCACTCCAGCAAAGAGATGCTTCATAATAATTGATATACTAAAGCATCTTTGAACTCTTCACAGTCGCCGAGAGCAAGATTCATGTGCCAATCAAAAGCCATGTCCTTATGTGAAACCCAGCCCTAACCTTGACCCAGAAACCCTGTTATTTGTAGGTCCAACAACCTGAAGTAAGGCAAGAAGTCAACTATGGGCCATCCCAGTGGAAGACTTGGTGTTTGGCTTAGAGTCTATGAGTGTTGATGATAGTGTTCCATTTATGGAAACTGCTCCCTGATGAAGATGGATTTAGTTGATGGACTTGGAGTACTCTCTGACTTGGTTCAAAGACATTTCTACATACTAGGTAAGCCACTTGGTGTGCGTGCAAAACCCCTTCATGTTTGGATTTGATCTGAGCCTTCATTTCCCTGTTTTGGACTTGCTGTTCTGATTGGTTGACTCATTGGTCGACTGGGCCGACCAATCAATTGACCAATGAGATCAGTTTTGCTGATTAGGTCTTTGTTTGCTCTATTTAAGTCCAATCTCGAGTCTACTTCATATTTTTTGCCTCCAAACTGCTTGAAACGAACCAGAACCCTCTTCAAGTCATCTCCTCTGCATCCTTGGTGATTTTCTTGACGGATCTTCGTCAAATCTCTTGCATTTACACAAAAAGGTATGTGATCATCCTCCTTTCTTCTTCATCTTTGATTCTTCATTGTTTTTCTTTCCTTTTCTGTTTGAGGACAAGTAGAGTTGATGTTGCATCTCTGTTGCAACCATCACTCTACTCATCTCCTCTCTTTTCCTAAGGATTTAAAGCTTGATGGATGATCTTCATCAAGATCATCACTTGCTTTTGAAGGAAACCATGTATTTGTCTTCTTTCCTTTTTAGATTCAATGTTCTTCAACCTTAGATCTGTTTTTCTAGAAGATGTGTGCATGCTTTTTATGAATTCTTTATCGATTAGTAATCCATCACTCTATAATTTCTCGTCCATGAATTTGCCATGATTTCTCCAAGAACCATGGTTGATCTAATTATGGTAGGTTTTGTTTCCTATTTTGTGACATGAAGACTTGATATTATTAGGGTTTTGAAGTCCTCTATAGACCAATATACTATTCTTGCATATTCCCTCTTGATTGGTGTCTTTCCGAATCACAAAATTCGGATTTTGAATCAGAAATCTCTGATTTTGTCAGTCACTGACTCTGTTGGTCGACTGCTTGGTCGACTAAGTCAGTAGACCAATCAATCGACCAATGAGGACAATAACCTCATATTTGGTCTGTTTTGGATGATTTGATCTCTTTCCTTCTAGGTTTCTTTCCTAATATGATATATATACTTGTTTAGGACTTTCTTTCCAAGTTTAGACAAGATCTTCCTTGATCCCAAGATCCTTTGCGAAGTAATTAAGGTAAGGATAGTTATTTCCTTAATTACATAGATTGCATGATTTAGTTTCCATATTTGAATCTCTTGGATTTATTTCCCTAAATAGATTCTTATATTGACTTACTACTGATGCAACTACTTTGGTTACAGTAGCATTACTTGTTTATGCTAATTAGTTCATATATGATTTACTTGCCAATTATATACATGCTGGATTATGTTATTGATTTCTTTCCATATGGCAAGTTACTATATTTGTGATATGATTGATTCATGGTTGTGAATGATTAGGTATGGTTTGGAAAGGGGAGGTGTCCTTTTGACACTTTTGTCCTTGGACACCTACGGGAATATTATGGGATGTTTCCGGAGATGCCCTTTGGACACCTTCCTAAACTGTTGATTAACATACCTAGGGCTGTCTAGTAGTGTTGGGCTAGGATGTCCCGTTATATCAGACCCTAATCGAAGGGGAATTGAGACCGAATGACTCGTGGTAGCAATGGGGATTCATGGGCGCTCAAAACTGGTAACCAACCCGTGAGAGGACAGGAATCACATTGTGGGGGCCATTCATTGGTAGGATTGCATATGGACAGACTTGGGCTCATGGGCGCTCAAGATCGGTAACCAACCCGTGAGGGGACATGAGAGCTTCCCGTTTACCATATATGGATAACCAATAGGGTTGATGAGTCCGTAGTCAGGGACTATAAGGACTCTAGTGTGAAGGATACCGGAAAGGATCGCTAGGGGCGAGGAATGGAAGTATTTGGATCTGAGTTGATGTGACTAAGTAGAAGACTTGCATTTGGCTAGTCTTTAACCCTGACATGCGCCAGTACTCAGACCAATGGTGATGTGAGAGAGCGGTGACCTAAACCCCAGCCATGGAATGTCCCGAGGGATGCCGGACCCACTACCAAATGGCGTTGTGTGATGAGACCTTCCCAAAAAAGTACGGTGCTATGACTTAAAGCATGTCTGCCAATAGAGACCAGCATATATAGAGTTAGAATCATATTGCATCATATGTTTCATATCACATTGCATCTTATTTTGCTTTGAAATACTACTATTTATGTTATTATGGATTAACTACCTTACTGGGTTTCTTTTGAAACTCACTCCTTTTGTGCTATGTATTGTTAGATTTCTCTACAGGTTCTGAGTATCATGACTGCTCGTATGAAGAAGCGCAAGGAGAAGAGACATACCTCCAGGAAGGTGATTGCGGTTACGACGATCACATTGAAGATTCCGCGGGGGGTTATGCTACATACGATGCTTAGTCCGACAATAGAGTGGAAGCGCCCTTGCGCCATTTTTTAGATTTATAATTATAGAGATGTCCTCTATAAGATAAAGAACGATTTAGTCACTCATTGTACTTGTTATTGGAATTAGTTTTTTTATCTCTTTTCCTTTTCTTTCTGAACTACTTTCCGTTGTTGGTAGAGTGAGATTTTCGCCTCACTTTACTTTATGATTTGACATTATTGTTACCTTTCGTACTCTGATGATATATAATTTATTTCCTTCCTTATTTGGATCTCTCATTTATAATTTGCACATTGATTATTTACGTTTATGATTATGTTATTGTCTATGTGGGAGGTTGATTACCTCGATACTTGATCTTTGGGGCTGTGGATCACACACTCGGGTATGCCAGGTAGGGTACCGGTTGGGTGGATGTGACACCTTACCAACGAGCTGAAGGCCATATTGAATTGTCACTCGCATTCTGTCCCGGTCGTCTCAGTCGGCTTTCAAGGATGGGCTCGGGGAAGTTCTTCCTTCAGCAGATTGCCCGACCAAACCGTCATTCGACACATTAGTGTCAACAATGGTGTCTGTCGGGGATCCTCTGGCTCCTTCTTCAGCTAGAGACTTCTCAGGGCCTTCATCCTTGGCATCATCCTCAGACTCACCTTCAACCTCATCCTCATCCTCTGCTTTGTCTTCATCCTCCTCCTCATCTTCTTCCTCAGGTTGCTTTTGAGGAGGAGGATTGATGTAATCTGCAGCATCAAGATACGGGAAGTCAGGCAGTTCGGGAAGATTTTATGGATGAGGAAGCTTGAGATCATCGTACAACTTGGAGTCCAAAAGCTTCTGCAACTTCTCGGGATGAGGAAGCTGCGTTTGTTGAAGGGTCAACTTGAAGGCCTATTGTAACCCTCTTTTGAAGGCGGGAGTAGAGATGGCCACAGACAAATCTTTGAACTCCTTGGTGGTAAAGTAGTCCTCCAGCACCTCCCGCCTAAAAATGGCAAATGGCAAGAAGCATTAGACAAATGGCAAGAAGGCAAAAAAGGATAAAGATCAAACGAGAAGGAAATTACCTATATCCTTCAGCAAAAAATTCTTCATTGGGGAGATTTTTCAAATACTCCCGATCAGCATCATTAGTGGCATCCTCGACCCACCATTCGGCATAATTCAAGTCGCTAAAAACCGAGGTAAACTCAAGGACTCCAGAAGGGGCTGAAGGCCCAACACTCAATTCGGGTTCATAAATACGAACCCTCTTGGCTGGGGGAGGACAAAGAATCCCCTCCGTTTTTCTTTTTTCACCTCCCAAAGGAGGCGTTTTCTTCTTTGGACTTTTCAAGTCCCCATCTGAAGCAGCCACAGCAGAAGTTTGGCCCTTGCCACAGAAGATTTGGTCAGACAGTACCCGGGCGGGAAGCTTGGTCTTGACAACCCCAGAAGCCGAAGCCTTCATCTTAGTGACAGGCTTCCTTCTCCGGGCCTCATCCATTCCCTCGAGCGTTGCGGCCGTAAGATCTCGTCTGAGATATTGGTAGCCACTACAAGACAGAGAAATATAATCAGGTCAGAACGTGGAATACAAAGTAAAAGCAATAGAAACAAAAGCTTACCCGGGGAGAAGCCCCACACCCAAAGAACAGAAACATACTCCATGGAATAACCATGGACTGCAAAATCATCCCCCTTTACTTGGTTAATTATCCCGACCCTTTCCTCTTCGTCGGGATCCAGGATGACAGGGGTGTTGAGGAGGTCAATGTCATCCTTAGACCTCTCCTGAAACTCTATAATAAAAGGCTCGGGAGAGGGAGGCATGAAGAACAAGAAGAATTCCTTCCATTTCTTGGTTGTGGACGGGAGAGAATCCTTCTCGATAAAGTTTCCCTAAAAAGAAGAAGACACCCTCTTTGCTATGTAAAACCAGCCACGCTAAGTGTGAGGGTGCAAGGAATAGAAATAATGAAACAAGCCAAAGGTCGGGAAGACACCTAAGGCAAAAACCAACAAAGCCGATCATGATACGCTATCTATTCGGATTCAAGTTGGACGGGCTAATGGCATAATGCTCCAAAAAATCAACAAAAAGATAGTGCAAGGGAAGACGAATGTAACATCCAGCCCAAACCTAGCCTGGACACCCTATTTATTTTGGGATAAAGAAAGACTGGTTCAATGTTAGACCTTAAAAGTTGGACTTTAATTTCAATATTATTATCTTTGAAAACCTTAGGAAGCCATGTCAGACCTTTCCCTTAGGGTAGATTTGTAATGTTTGGCCTTATCCTACCTTGGCCCGGCCGGGACCTATTATGTTTGTAGGTCCGAAAACCCAAAGTGGGGGAAATGAGACTTGTGGACCCTTTTGGTTGATGATTTGGTGTCGGAACCCAAGCCCATGAACATTGACGATGATGCCTCTCACTTGAGAGCATTGTCAGTGTTAGTTTTGAATCTGCGCACCGAAGAGGGGTGAATTAGTTGAAATACCAAATGAACTCCTATGCTCAATCCAAATATATTTATGGAAACTAAACTTCTTGATGGACTTGTAGGAGAAAACCCCACTCCATTTGACCCCATATAGCCCTCCAAATCCCTGTCCGAAGTTGCTGAACTATGTCTGGCAAATCCTGCTTGCGCATCGAAGAAGGTGAGCTTAGTTGGTGGACCTAATGACCTCACATGCTTGATCCAACGGTATTTCTGGAAACTAGACTTCTTGATTGACTTTTATGAGAAAACCTCACTCAATTTGACCTTGTATAGCCCTCCGAATCCCTATTCGAAGTTGCTGAACTATTTTTGGATTTTCTGCTGAAACACATTTACTGTTTTGGTCGATGCTCTTTGGTCGATGCCATCAACCAAGGACCATCGACCAAAGTTGCCCAGAATCGAGAAAAAGATGCTTTTTGGATATTCCTTCATCTATTTAAGTGAAACCTCGAACCTAGAACGATATTTCACTCATTTCAACACCTGAGAACGTGGGAAGGCTCCTCTTAGGCTCCTCCTTAGCTTGGGTGATGACCTTCTACAAGAATCCTTGTCTCTCTTCTCCAACTACCATCTTCTAAGGTATGATTCTCTCTCTTGCTCTCTATTCTACTCACTTCCCTTCTTCCTTTACTGATGAGACCATGGCCAAGGTGCTGCAACCTTGCAAACACCTTTCCATGAACGTCTCTTCCCATTTATACTTGCTTTTCCTTCATTCTTGCTATGCTTCACTTGCATCTTGATCCTTACATATACATTACCATGATTCCTTGCTTAACAACTTGATTTCTTATACTAAACTGAGATGTGGAGTATGATTAGTCTAATCTCTGGCTTGCAAATGATTGTAATCATGTTCCTAACCTATTCCCCAACTAATTCTCTAGCTTCCCTTTAAATTACATCAATTTCTCATGAATGCTAGGATTCTTGTCTTTAGAACATAGGACCTCAATTTGGGGGTTTTCATTTGGACCATTGGATTGTGATAATACTTGCTAGGTAGTGTTCTTACATTGTTATTAATCATCCCTCCAAGTTTCAGATCGATCCGAACCCCGGAAGACCCATTTCGGACCAAAATCCCCAAAATTCACTATTCTGTCCTGAAGACAATTTTGGTCAATCCTTGCTCCGTTTTGATCCGTTTGACATCCGATCTTCCCGAATTCTTCTCTAACTTATTATTGATGTTTGTTTAGTGTCTTAACAATTCTTTTGGACTAATTCTTGGTATTCTCAATTCATCATCAACTCAACCTAAGGTAAGGATGGTTATCTCCATAAACATATAGATCATCAACTTATGATTTATGTTCTTATTTATGAATAGAATCTCTTGATTTCTTTTAATCGTTATAAGACTGTGATATACGTGTTAGAACAGTAGTATTGAAATCTGTATACTCTTGTCATGTTACATTACTATTCTTGTTTACTTATGTCTATGATGATTCATTTCAATATCATGATTTAACTTGTATTATGAAGATGTATTGGATGCATGATAAGTGATGAACTTGAATATGTGATTGCCTACATATAACTTGGGATTGGGGAGTGTCCTATTGACGCTTCTGTCCTTGGGCACCGGAGGGAATAGTATGGGATGTTCTCCGAAGGTGCCTATCGACTCTTTCCCGGGTTATTGGATGACATACATAGGATTGTCTAGTGGTTTGGCTAGGATGTCCCTGTCGTATCAGACCCGAATCGGAAGGGCATTGAGACCGAACGACCCGTGGTAGCAGTGGGGATTTGTGGGCACTCAAGACTGGTAACCAACTCGGGAGAGGTCATAAATCTCATTGTGGGAGCCATTTATTGGTAGGGTTGCAAATGGATAGACTTGGGCTCACGGGCGCTCAAGCCCGGTAACCAACCCATGAGAGGACGTGAGAGCTTCCTGTTTACTATTTGTGGATGACCAATAGGGTTGATGAGTCCGTAATCCGGGATTATGCTGACTCTAGTGAGAAGGATACCGGAAAGGATCGCCGGGGGCGAGGAATGGACGTATCTGGATCTGAGTTGATATGACTGAGTAGATGACTTGCATTGAGCTAGGCTTTACTGTGACATGCGCCAATACTTATACCAAATGGTGATGTGAGAGAGTGGTGACTAAATCCCCAACCATGGTTTTTTTGAGGACTTTACCGATATTCCCCGGGCATTCCCAAGATATGGAACGGGAGAGTGACAGACGACCAGTAGAAGTATGGTGCTATGACTTAAAGCATGTCTACCTTAGAGACCAGCATTCATAGAGTTAGAACCATACTTGCATCATGTGTTCCATATCATATTGCATCATGTTATGGCTTGTATCATATGGTTTATATTTTATGGAATGACTACCTTGCTGAGTTCTTTTGAACTCACTCCTTTTTGCAACATATTTTGTTAGACTTTCCTGCAGGTACTACCACTGTTGATTGTGGCAGTCAACCCTCTGGAGGCAGAGTTGAAGACTTGTATCATACTGGTGGCGATGAACCAGTTGATAAAGACGAGTAGACCGGGATCGAGACTTGTTTGTAGCAGTTCAGTTTTATATTTGTGTGTTAGGGATGGGATGTCGCCTCATTCCCTTTTTAACCTTTTATTTGAATTGTCGGGACTATAGCTTAGTTGTTTCACTTGTTATTTTGTGAATCGGTTGTAACCTTTACTTTTAGTCGTCTCATCTTCCGCTATTATAGGATGAGTTTCCTTCCTCCTTTTCACACTTGATTGTTTATACTAATGAAATCCTTTCCGCACTCTGATGTTATTTTTGAATCCTTCTGAGGTACTTTCTCGACTTTTATTATTAAATTATTTGGATACAAGGAATTGTTCTTGCTTTTGATTATATTATTGTGCTAAGTGACTATGATCGTTCCTAAACTTGATCGGCGGGACTGTAATTTACTCCCCGGGTAATCCAAATAGGGTATCCCCTTGGTGGATTTAGGGCGGGATGTGACAACGAAGACGCCTGATGAAAGCATCATAGTATAAGGGATAAAAATCCTCCTGGGAACTATTCACTCTCTCGTCATCCCTCGGGAGAATAACCTCATACCCCTTGGGTATGTCAAAACTAGAGGTAAACCTCTCTAAATCATCAGAAAAAAGGGAACAAAGATAAAACTCAGGTCCCGAGGAAGACTAAACAAAATCAACATGCCAAGGAGTTAAAGGCTGGGACTTCTCCAACGCAACGGCATCCTCATCAAAGGTTCTCCTATCTGGTTTACGAGGAAGGGCTCCCCAGAATCCACTGGGACGTTGAAAGGGCGGGACGGGGTGGAGCCTTTCGGGAAGGACCAACTCCGGGAAGAGGTCGAAGCCTCAAGCCAAAGAAAGGGTCTGGAAGACGAAGCCGAGGGGTCACAAGAAGTGGTCGTAGACTCAGGCCTCAAAGCACTTTGAACAGAAGGGATAGCAGAATCAGAAGCGGTGGCAAACCCAACACCATCCCGAGGCTCAACAATAGGAGCATCATCAACTTGAGTCTGAGCGGCTTGAACATCTCTACCCTTACGATTCATCTCCCTTATTTCCTCGAGAACCCTAGGATCATCATCAGGAGAACTGTCACTAGAAGTACGGGAACTCTCATCGTCTGAAGACTGCTCATGAAGTTCTTTCGAGACGATCCCCGGTTAAGTTAAACCTTTTTGTCCGATCACTATCACCCCTCACTCCCATACCCCCTCGCCCGACAACGTCTCTTCTCACTATAAACTGGGACCGGGAACCTTGGGTTGATGCCTAAAACCCCTCAAACTCACTTTAGGTCTTTTCGAAGCCATGAGAGGAAAAAAAAGAACTTACTGTGAGAAAGTTGAAGGATCTCAAAGCTTAGTCGGGAACAATTCTTGGTCGAGAGCAACAAAAACGGTGGATTGAAACAAAGAAGGAAGGGTGGTATTTATACTACCAGAAGAGGTGTTACTTTTCCTGATCGAACGATTACAACGTTACACGATCGACGGTTCAAAAAAGGCAACGATGTAACTTCCCGAGGTAGCCATAATGGCTATAAACCTAGCCATTTGACGTGGCAAAGCTGAATTGGACGTGGGTTCGAGGGAAAACCGTTATGGTAATGGCTAGTCACTTCATAGCGGGCATTTAATGCGCCTAACGACACTAACTCCCTTACCTTCCCGAATAAATAAAATAACATTCGGCGTAAGGCGTTTTATCTTTTATACGGAAACAACTCCCCCAAATC